>NC_059477.1:23644021-23944021 GCF_018139145.2 Gymnogyps californianus | reverse complement strand
ACTTGGAAATTTCTAGCATTTTGAACTATTTCATGACTTCTAGCAACAGCCTGTCTTGGTTTTAGAGAGAATCAGCAAAATTCCGCATTCATAAAAATATTTAAGGGCAGGCTAACTCACGACTAGTTAAAAAAAAAAGCATGTTAGTAAAGTTTACTGTCTTCATTATCAGGTGTGAATGCAAGACTTTCCCTTTAACTATCCCAGTCTACAGTTAAAAGGCCAGCTTCCAATATTTCCTCCAAAGGGAAGATTTCCAGGCCAAAAGGATTCTCACAGTTTGCAGAAATCTACATCTGTCATTAAAAAAAAAGGGGGGGGGGGGCCACACAATGATAAACTGTAGCTGCTCATTGTAAAGCAACTATTTTCTCAACCGCCACACTGCTACAGCAGGAGCTTTCCAAAATTTGTCCCTGTGAGGAATGAACACAGAGAACTGAAGCACAGAGGATTCGTTAATATTTTAGGCATCCAAATCCAAAATGGTGGTCGTTAAGCCTGTCAACGTCTCTTCTGAGGAGCGTTCACAAGGCACCACATGATTTCTGCACAGACTTGTCAACGTGTATAATTGGGCAGGTATGAATTGTCACCCAGTGATTAGGGACAATTACCTGGAAGCCTGGCCATAGGGGAAGAGGGCAAATCTGAGTTCCAGCATGTAATCCAAAAAACAAATTTATGTAAAATACAGGTCCCACTGAATCCTGACTTCTTATTTGGAACACAGTATAGCTTCAAGAGGCAGAAGGAACACTGCTCCCATGCAGACAAATATACAGGATATATGTACAGTAGCTTAGGTGACATGAGCATTGGACTTAAAATCTCTGCCATGCACAGACTCCCTGTATTCCTATCAACTTCAGGAAGGGAAATTTTAAGATCCTGTTGCCAGCAACATTTTCTATTCTATAGCCCCAACATTCTAGAATACCTTGCTTTCTTCTCAAGGTACAAAACAGAAAATTTATAAAAGCCAGGCAAAATAGGCAGATTGGACACTTTAGAAGTGACATGAAATGAAATGAAACTGTCATCTTCTTCAATAGGACCATCAAGACTATTAAGGAAAAGTTAAGCACCTTGCACGGTTTGTGAAGCCATATATTGAAGACTTGGGAGATCAATTTAAAGAAACTGAAGGTAAGCCAAGTCACTGATTACAAGAACAGCAAACATCAAAGAACGAAGTAGTTGCCCGAAGGAGGAGGAGCTGTTCTTCCAAGTGACCAAAAGTGAACTTTGTATACACTTATCTGTTATTTACAGATTGAGGTATGGTCCCACAAGCACTAAAAGATATAAAAACACTAATAAACAATTATGTCTGTCTTGCAACGAAACCAAAGTGCCAAGAAAGGAAGAGCAAAGTCTAGGAAAATTGCCTACCTTTCCTACCACAACCTAGAAAAATCTCATATTGTTTCCAAAATCTAACCATTTTTAAAATGACATTTCAAAGAGCAAAAATAATGTCAATTTCCAGCCTTTATTCAAATATAAGACCACTGACAAGCTCGATTTCTCTAGCAATTCTTGAATTTGTTGCCTCAAAACACAATGAATTTTTTTAGACCTAAATATTCTGTTAGAAGGTATTCAAAAAAAAGTTTTCAATTTCACAGTAACACTATGCGCACATTATCAACTAAAACAATTTCTACTTATTTTCTGTAGTAGTCTTCTGATAGTTTACTATGGCAACTGTCTATATTATATAGCCCATACAGTCACTCCACTCCCCCAGACTCTTAGTACAGACTCTGTGCCCTACCTAATCCAGCACAAGATTGACCATCCCATGAATGAAAAAATCACACAAAAAAAGGAACTATATAGCAATGTGAAGAAGTAACAAAAAATATTTGAGATTACCTATAGGCAAAAAAGGTGCAATTCTTAGTTTTAAATACGTATTTGCCATCTGACTTTCGGCAGGCCAGTATTAGTCCCTCGGTTTCCTGTTCGTAAAATGGGGCAGGGGAACTGAAATCTGTTTCTGTACAGCAGGGTAACAGATTGAAGTCATTAAGATTTGTAAAGCACTTAGACTTCCTCATATGACTACTGCTTTAGATGTGTATGTTGTATTATAAAAAGGGAGGTTAAATTATGCAGCTCTCCAAATTATAATAAGCTATGTGCAAAAATATACCAGCAAAGTTCTTTCAAATGAAGGTTACGACAATCACATTATGATATCAGAAAAAAGTGGCAGAATGAGGACAATGCTGACATGCAATCATCTCAAAGACAACATCAGTAAAACTAAAGAGAAACAAGGTTTGAAAGACAACAGGAAAGTTAAAATATAAATTATTTAATCCTGAATTTGATACATTCACTTTTTCAATATTGGTCAACAAAGGCAAAATATAGTTATAAATAGTAATAAAATAGTTACAGAAGATTTCATTTTTCTGTATAAAATTGAACAAAAGGCAAGGTCTAGAGAAAGCAACTTCCACACTTTGGACAATTAACTCATAGTACTACTTTTAGAGCAGAAAGTGAGATTATTGTAACTATACGATAACTATAATTACATGATACTTTGCTCAAAAAGTTACTATAATTGAAGAATTAAGTAACAACAGCTACATTGTGAAGTTCAACATACTGTAAGTAAAAATTGCAGTAATAAATAACATGTAGATTAAACATGGAAAGATTTATCACCATCAACAGCCATTACCACAACAAAGGACCCAATCAGGAGTAAGAAATGCAAAGGATCTATAGAAGTAAAAACCACAATAAAATCCTTAAAAAGAATGCACATTATTTATAAGGAAAGGTGGGGGTGGATGGGACAATTTATTTAAATAGCGAGTCTCCAATTATTCTGCCTCACCAGAGATTTTTTCCAGACTATGGAGATTCCAAACAAAAGCAGCTAAAGAGGCATTTCAAGTGTAACTGGTAAGATGTGTATGAATAACTAGAAAGCCGTGAGGAAATTCAAACATCATTAGCAAAAATTTCAAATAATACAATTCCATGGAATAGCAGAAATGAAAGAAAATTAGCAGGTTTGCCAAATGATTAAGCAGTCAAAGGATCACTTATACAAGATAAACACACTGCAGAGCAGCTAAATGATTTATTTGCATTAATTATTCACAACGGATATGGAAGAACATGTTCCCAGATCTACTCTTTACAGGTGAAATAAAATTGCCAGTTTAAATAGAGGGGACACTGGAAATGAAAAGGCAAAAAACAAACAGTTAACAGAAGGTTATAGAGTCTAAAATTTAAAGAAACTTAAATGGCAAACCTCAGTCTATCCTAACATCAATAGAAATGGAGGCTTAGGCTCCATCTATTACTACTTCTGATGTGCACAGGGTATAAACTTCTGTTCAGTCCTGAGAAAGAGGAAAAGCCCAAGGGCTCTTGCAGCAGATTAACTTTGGGGTGTTGCACTGTGAATTTGTGAGCCACCGTTGCCAGGCAAATAGGTAAGAATCTACTAACATTACCTGAATCTGTCTCTTCCTAGAAGAAAATCCACTCTTAAATTTATGAAAACCTTTCCCCATCTTGTTCACAGCAGTTACTAGAATGGTTTAGAGTAATCATCATACTTCTGAAAAATCTCAGTGGGGTAATGCAGTTCACATTGATTGGTATCAATAATTTTTCCCAAGTCCTTCAAAAGAAGAGCTATTATGAAGATTAAACAGTTATGGAGTGAGAGACTGCAAAATAAAGGTAAACTTGGAATGAATGGTTCATTTTTAGAACAGCTAGCTATAGCCAAGTAATTTCAGACTCTTACTCATACTAACCTTTAAATCAGAGTGGAGAACCCGTGTCTTACAAGCCACGATAAAAATAAGTCTTAGTTATTTTTCATTACATTATTGAGTAATGCTAAGTGTGTACATTAACATCTGACACAAAGCTATCTGAAAAACCTCTTGGCCCTGGGAAAGGTAAAAGGTTCCCTATTCCTGTCTTCTGTGTACCACTTACAGACAGCTAATCAAATGTACGTCACTTCTCAACCTCAGCACACAGTACGCATGGCTCCCCGGTTAATCTAAACCCGCTACATAGACATGTAGATCTCAGTTAGAAAGACAAGAGAGTTTTACATCTTCCTATCCACTAAAAATAAATAAATAAATGATGACAACAATCCAGTGAAACTTGGGTAAAATTCTTTAACCAAGGGAAAGTAATTGTAAAACTCAGTGGAGAACATAACATAATCCAACTTCCGAACAAGTACATTTGTACGCAAGCTATTCTCCCTTCTAGCCATGCATCACCACCTCTTAGTGTCAGAATCACCACAGTCTTTCATATAGTTCAGTATGACCAACCAATACAGCTCACAGTACAAAGCTTAAGTTATTTAGGCTAAATGTACATGCTTTATGACCCATTATCTTCACTCAGAGCTACCTTAATATTTCTCAGGAAATCCATAGAAAATTGCTAAAAATAACTAGCAAGGTACAAAACTCACCTTGGTAGTGGCTAAGTTTCATATTTTGCCCCCAAACCAAGTCCTTTATGATAAAGGTTCAAAAGTCTTATTGTTTGATTTAAAGACATCAAAATTCAGACCAGACTTGATTATTGCATTAAGGTTAATAAGAATGTACTTTCACGTCAATTTTTCTTCATGAAAAGTTAAGTTAGTGGAGGTGAACAGCTTATTAGCCTTATTAGTAAACCTCTGGTATTTAGTATCTTCAGTCCTTTGCTTCCACACTGCCTGCTAAGTCTTAACTTTACATAGCTTTTCTATATTTAATAGTAATACACAGCTTTACATTTTACTACATACAATAGCAACATTTAGAATGCGCTTACCATATACTGATGGAAAAATATCCAGTTAGAGTAACTGGACTTAAAAAGAGGGAGGGGACGGAAAATCATACTAGAGGATTCAAAGAATCTTACTTGAAGGAGGAACTTCAGTATTTCATTTTTTAAAAAAAGAGTTTGTGAAATAGAAAATGAACAGCAAATGAAAAAAGTTCCCAGTGCACCAGTGTTCTTTATCCCCCAAACTAGAAATATGGTAGAAATTATCCATATGCTACTCTACTTTCCAAAGAAGTCATATATGAAGATCGGAGGAGAAAGAAATTTAAATATAAAGCCACTAAAATACACCTGGTTTTTGTTTTCTGTGTACAACAAAGTTAAGGGCAGAATGTTATCAGCCTCATGTTTGAATAGCTTGTCCCTATTTATGTCAAAGCGCTAACATTATTTAAATGAGGCTTTCTGTATTTAATAGTGCAGTTTGTCCAACATATCCTTCGCTTGTCAGAGATAAATAGAATGCTGTGTTCCAGCACAAGAGAAAGCAAATCTGTTACTGCCACGTTCTGGCTGCACTCTATGTTTCTGAAGAGATATCAGCTATAAAAAGAAGTACCTATTGTATCTACCAGGTTTTTCACACTATGTTGCTGGTTTCCCAGTAGAGCCAATCTCCTGCTGAAGCTGAGAAAGACCAAGTCTCCGAATAACACCATTAAGAGACCAATTAGTTTCCCATTTCCTTTGCAGCAGTCCTAAAATAAATTTTTGAAATTAAAAAAAAAATTTTTTTTCTTAAAACATTCTTTCACTTTTACAGTTTTATACAGAAGTTCTGGCTTGAACTACAATACAGCTTCAAAGCCAAGAATGCCTTTGTCATCACCTTTATCACCTACGTATTCCCATGGAAGTCACTAGAGAAGAAAAGAATGTAGACTCTGTAAGACTAAGCAAAGTTTAGATTTTTAGCTAAAGAAGATACAGTTTGGAAATTTTCTCGGAATTTCTGGAGTGGTACAAGGAATGTCCAGAGCAAATATGACAAAGGCTATGTAGGTTAACCCACTATAATAAATAGTTGTTTTAGAATGCTGAAGCACTTTGCTATTTGGTATAAGACCAAAAAGCTTGCTTTGCTGGGTCAGACTACGACATCCTTCCAGCCCAGTTCTGTCTCTGGGTATCTGCTTCTAGTCACTGGTGGTATATAACAGCAAGGTTTAACTGCTGTAGAATAGTTATTCTGACAGAACATTTTATCCCTCAGCACTTTTCAACTTGTCTTTCATTTTATTGACATAGCATTGTTCCCTCCGGCCAAAGCATAAAATCCAAATAAAGAGTAAATCCTGCAATAAAGCTAGCAAGTCTACTCAAACCATGTAAAACCTTCAACTATACACTGTCGCGTTATTACAGATTTGTCAGCAAATTCTGCCGACAAATCCAAACCACTATAGGACAGAAAAAAAGACCAGGAGCACCTGAGCGTGGAAATCAGGCCCTGTAATTGTTGGCAAAAATGTAACAGTCATCTAATGCAGGAGACACTCACTAAAACAAGTGAGCAAAGTGGAACAGAAAGATAATGTTAAGTGGATGACGTAGTAATAAGGAGAGACCAATCATTTCAGAAATTCAGTGTATTTTGACAATATTTACCTCTAATCATTTGTTCTAAAACAAAAATGAGGTATGTAGACTGAACAGCCTTCAGTCATACAGGAAAACTGAGAAGTCAGCAGCACATTTCTCATCTCTACACGTGCTGTGATACCCTACATTCAGAGGCCTTCTGGGCTGTCTGGCTGCTGCTTCTCTTCCCCAAACATAAGCCATGTTCCTACCACCAGAAATGTATGTATTTTATTTGTGTTATGATCATCTGAAAAGTCTTGTCAAACAGGATACCCAAAAGGATGGTGACAGACACCAATCCAAGAAGTTACAATCAATAGGACCAAAGGAAAAATGACAACATTGAGGGCTTGCATACGCAGCTGGCAGATAATTTGATGAGCTAGTTAAGCCTGGCTGTCAAGCTAATACAAGACAAGCGGAGGGCTCCAACTGCTATTCAGTCTAGATACCATTTAGTTGCTAACCTCTTGGAGAAGGGAATTAACTGGTTCAGAAAAGCAGTCTAAGTGGTCTAAGAAAAAAGCACAATGTTATGTTAGGGCAAAGGTCCAAGGTGGAAATGATACAATATGCAACAAGAGTGATGAAAAAGACTGTGTAGAAATCAGAGTACACTGAGGAATAGTGAAAAAAAGAGGATTCTAGCAGGAAATAAAGGAAAAGCATTAAGGGTGTCAACCGAACACTTCCTCCCAGGTCTCAGTCCTTCATAAGAACTTTAGTGGTGCCAAACAGAAAAGGTATCAGCAAAGACACAAATAACAGGAAGTTGTAACCGCACGGATGTGCAAGGCATGGGAAAGAAAGGAACCAAAGATGTCTCTCCAAATTAACATTTTTGATGCCCAAGCATCTGTATTGGTAGAGATAAAGGTCAGCAGTTCAAGACACCATTAGGATCTGCCAGAGAGAGGAGATGAAATATGTTATGAGAAATATGATGAAATATGAGAAATATGATGAGACCCTATCAACTTTGGCTCAAGAAGCTGGATACGTATTCTTGGAAAGTGTGACTTGGGAAGTTTGACTTGCCTTGCTTTGTACTGTTCCCTAGGCACCCATTATGCACTGTACTGTGCCAGAATAAACCTGTTCTCATGTAACTACCTTAAACTATGAAAAACAGGTTGCCTTGAAATAATGTAAACATAAATAAAGGGTTGAAAGCAACTGAATAAGGACAACTTCAAAAAAGAAACTTTAGGAAGTCACTACCAAGTGTAAGAGACTAACATGGACTGGAACCAGGGTAAAATTCCCAGTGTTACAATAGAACTATATTGGTTCAGAAGTTTTGGTCTGTGGTGGGTTGACCCTGGCTGGATGCCAGGTGCCCACCAAAGCCGCTCTGTCACTCCCCCTCCTCAGCTGGACAGGGGAAGAGAAAATATGACAAAAGGCTCGTGGGTCGAGATAAGGACAGGGAGATCACTCAGCAATTACCATCATGAGCAAAACAGACTCGACTTGGGGGAAAATTAATTTAATTTTATTAACATTCAAAATCAGAGTAGGATAATGAGAAATAAAACCAAATCTTAAAAACACCTTCCCCCCACCCCTCCCTTCTTCCCAGGCTTAACTTTACTCCCCATTTTCTCTACCCCCTTCCCGCCAGTGGCGCAGGGGGATGGGGAATGGGGGTTGCGGTCAGTTCATCACACGTTGTTTCTGCAGCTCCTTCTTCCTCAGGGGGAGGACTCCTCACACTCTTCCCCTGCTCCAGCGTGGGATCTCTCCCACGGGAGACAGTCCTCCACGAACTTCTCCAACGTGAGTCCTTCCCACGGGCTGCAGTTCTTCACAAACTGCTCCAGCGTGGGTCCTTCCCACGGGGTGCAGTCCCTCAGGAACAGACTGCTCCAGCGTGGGTCCCCCACGGGGTCACAAGTCGTGCCAGCAAACCTGCTCCAGCATGGGCTCCTCTCTCCATGGGGCCACAGGTCCTGCCAGGAGCCTGCTCCAGCATGGGCTTCCCACAGGGTCACAGCCTCCTTCAGGCATCCACCGGCTCAGCCGTGGGGTCCTCCATGGGCTGCAGGTGGATATCTGCTCCACCGTGGACCTCCATGGGCTGCAGGGGGACAGCCTGCCTCACCATGGTCTTCACTATGGGCTGCAGGGGAATCTCTGCTCTGGTGCCTGGAGCACCTCCTCCCCCTCCTTCTTCCCTGACCTTGGTGTCTGCAGAGTTGTTTCTCTCACGTCTTCTCACTCCTCTCTCTGGCTGCAACTGCTGCTGCGCAATAACTTTTCCCCCTTCTTAAATACGCTATCCCAGAGGCGCTACCACCGTCGCTGATGGGCTCGGCCTTGGCCAGCAGCGGGTCCGTCTTGGAGCTGGCTGGCATTGGCTCTATCGGACACAGGGGAAGCTTCTAGCAGCTTCTCACAGAAGCCACCCCTGTAGCCCCCCTGCTACCAAAACCTGGCCACGCAAACCCAATACATGATCACACAGTCATAAGTTCTTTTTTAGGTCCTTAAGGCAGCTGGCGTTTTGTTGGGTTGGTCCTGCCTCTGTTCCTGACCCACAGGCAGAGAAACAAGGAGTGGGGGAGCACAGGGCATGGCCAGTACTCATAGCAACAGCATGAAAATGAGGAAGAAAGCAAGCTTAAATACGAATAATTCCTTGGTGCAAGGTGATGAATTTTCTTTGTATTCATTAGTATATCTTCAATTTATCAAAAGTAAATAAAATCTTCTAATTTTTCAGGTACTTGCTTATGTATTGTAGCATGTTGAAAGTAACACACAGAAGACATGTAAGTAAGGGAAATTTGATTTTTCGCATAGGACTGATGCCAACACCTTGTGTGCAGTTTGCTGAGTTTCTCCCTGCATATACAGCAATGCAGCATAATCAGTACAGGGTTTACTACCAGCAGAAATAACTATTCAGCAGTAGCTCTTGATATACTTCAAGGCTAGATAACACAGTCTGAAGGTCAAGTTCTGACTTCTTGAAGCCTAATTTATTCAAGAGGAGACTAAAGTACTAGAGCTAGAAAATGGCCAAGCACTTTCTTCAATTGATGAAAAAGCTGGTTTTTTTCGAAAGGATTTCTGCCAACAGAAAAGGATTATGAGCAGAGTAGGGCACTAAACACTGCCAATTTCCTTGGTTACTGTATGAAGAATGTTAGATGTTCAAAGAAGGCAAGAAGAAACTGAAAAACATATCAAAGATTTGTTCAAGAACTGAAGACAGAGAGGAGACAGAGTGCAACATTAATTGTGTCACTAAACCTTGTCAAACTATACACAGGACAAGTAATGACCAAGTGTATTAAACCACTGAGATTTTAAAAGACTTTTTAAAAAACTCTGTGCACTTATTACTCACCCTCTCATACACACACATATACACACATCCCTATCCACCGTTCATGGCAACTATGCAGCATAGTGCTATACATTTTAAATTCCAAGATCGCTGACAATTTTGTGTACAAAATATTCTGTAAAATTTGATTGCTTGTAGAGACTGGAATGTCACAGGATAGAAAAAACCTCCCTCTCCACCCCAGCAGCTGAACCATAGGGACTGCTAAAGTTAGTCTCATTTTGATTTCATTTATACATGTGGGATCATTTTTATACACAATCAAAACAGTAGGAAGCTTTACTGGTTTCATGTTATTCAAACCAGGAAATATGACTGGCCAACCAGTATATGACTGCTATACCAGCATCCATTTTTAGGTGCCTGCTTGAGTACAAAGTACATATTCAAAGCAAAAATTGGTCCTAGAACCCTTCTCAAGTATAGTATCAGATCTAGATTTATTTGGCCAACATCATCAGGGAGAGGAAAACTCCTGCAATACCTTCCCCTGAAGAGGCCCTGTCAGTAGCTCTCTCCTGAACAGTCCCTAGACCTAACCAGACCTCTTCCACAATGACAGAAAATGCTAGTCTGCCACCCTCCTTCTTCCCTGTCATCACATCAGCCTCTATCATGAGTAGGTAACTTAATATCTGCAAGCACAGTACGACAGATGACTGAATTCTAAGCAGTTCATGAATCCTTTCATAGCTAACATGAAAGTTGTATGCTCCCTCAAAGAAGTATCTGAGGTAGATACTTGTAAAACTAGTTTCACAAAGTTTTTATGTATTATCAAGAGGAAGCAAGAATTCCAGATCTCCCCAAACAAAATGCAGCTATCGTAGCACACGTTAGATACACAAAGGTGGCAAGACCTTTCCTTGAGCCTACATACTAGCTTGGCCTTCTAGCAATTTTAAACATAAACTTGTTTCAAAAAATACACTACCAGTCTCCTGAATTCATTTTGGGTCTCCACCCATTCCCATATATATTCCCCCTCCTCAACCTTCCTCAACTCTTGTTCTGGCTCACAACCTTTACTATTCGTATCAAACTCTGCAGATCCAATAGCAGCATATCGTGATGCTTTCTTTATCCTAGTAATTTATCTCTAAGATCTAATTCTATACTGAATTTCCAGTCAGGCCCATCTTACTGCTTTATCTGTGGTAATCATCATTATCTTCTCTCAGATCCCCCAATAAGTCATGAAACAAAATATTCCATTAAGAATAAGACCTTACAGCGATTCAAATACTTCACCTCAACCACCACAGGTTTTCTGACCACTGTTTCTAAAGTCCTTAAAGCACACTCAAGTCCATCTCCTATGTAAACCTCTCATCTGTCTTCAAATCTTTGCAGGATGTTACCCTTTCTTTTATTATTGTATTACATTATTTATTATTGTATTTCTTTTATTTTTATTACTGTACAAAAGACAAAAAGGGCATGGGTGTTGTTTATGCATCTTTAAATGACTATTTTTCAAACTGTCCTTATGAAGAGATGTTTCATACATGAAT
The DNA here is from genome assembly GCF_018139145.2 of Gymnogyps californianus. NCBI lineage: Eukaryota > Metazoa > Chordata > Aves > Accipitriformes > Cathartidae > Gymnogyps > Gymnogyps californianus. The sequence goes on along the minus strand of NC_059477.1, from coordinate 23,932,714 downwards.
GCTTCATCCGCCTCCAGTTATTTTATAAAAGGTATCCATTTAATGACACCATTATCATGTCACTTAAAGTGCCTTATGTAAAATTCCTGGATTAACACATTGGCCTTTCATCTCAGGGAACCCAAATGCAAAACTGAAAAATTACTTTCATGCTCTTAGCCTTGCAGACAGACATTACTAATTCTCAGTACAATTTGGCTTAAGTGACCATTTTTCCTTGGGGGAGGGGCGAGCGTTGATTAAAGCAGCGTGTGATTTCAGGCCAGAAAAATAGATGGAATAAAGCTGCAAGAGAATCTTCAAATTTGTATGCTTATACCAGTCCTAGACTTGAGCAATCTAAATCACATCCTCATTTTCTAATCAATATTTCTTCCATTTAAAAGACACTATGCAATCTCTTCAAAAACCACTGGAAATTATTCAGCTGCAATACATACCGCCTATGTACACAAGGCTTTTTAACATCATGTGACCTAGTATGCTACGAAGTTCCCAGCTGCTGTGGAAGAAACTACAACTCTCACTGTTTATACCCCTTGCATCCAACGTCAGGTGCGTAAGTACTCTTCTACTTATAACAAGTCTAGCAGACTTGTGGGTGTTTATCTTGAATAAATGATTGGTCTTTAACTGACTGTAAAACAATGTTTTGAACACATTATGACCTTTTAAATCTAATTTCTTAAAAACATTTTTAGAGGAGTACAAAGTTATTCATACAAAAGATAAAGACGACATTTACTCTGTGTTGGATTAATTATACGTCTAGCCTATATACACACTATAAATCTTGTTGTAATAGTACTCAATATGCATAATTCCCCACACTTATTAAGCAAGTCATTTTTCTGCCTGTGCTAAAAGACCCCTTGGAATCTAAACGAGGCCCTGTAGCTTTAGTTAAAAATATATTACTTAAGAATAAAACATGTCAGCTTCATATCAGATAAGTACTTCATATCAGATCTTAAAACAGAAAGAAGTATGAAATAACTTTGGACAAAACATATTAGATATTTGGAATGAAAACGAGAAAAATCCATGTGTTCCAGAAACTGGCAGAACAGCCAGATTAGCACATTGATAATGCAAAATTTTACCTTGGGGGGGGGGGGGGGAAAGACTTGCAATTTTTGCAGTACCATAATTAAATTACACTTCTTACACAATTACCCTTTCCATGAATTTCAGAAATAATGACTGGGGATGATCGATAGCCTAAAATAATACTTTATGAGCTAATGCTTAAGTTTCTCTTGACTATGCAGTGCTAACGTACATTTCTATATTTCCAGGTCCTTCTAGCATTACAAAAAGTAGAAGTTGCACTACTTTAAGTCAAAACTGATGTCTAAGGTTCTAATGTCCATGAGAACAAAAACCAATTTACACATGCACATGTATGCACAAATGGTATCCCTTACAAGCAAGGCTCTTCCTCGCCTGCCTTCCCGCCTTCCCTCCCTGCAGTATTCCAGTTCCAGAAATTAGGGTATTCCTATAGAAATAACAAAAGCACCTTCTGAATAGAGAGCAGAGATACTTTCAGGAGGAATTCTACATGCATAGATACAAACACCACAAGCATAAACAGGACTATTAAATTTGGCATACAGTGAGCCCTCAGTGAGGACACATGCCTTTGAGAATTTTTGCAACTGTGTGTAACCCAATACCTACCTACCTAAGGCAACATCCTGTGCTGCTTCCTCCTCCTAATTCCGTTATTTTTATTTTGGGCTTACGAAGTGCACAGATAAAGAGAAGTAAAGCCAATAACTGTCGACAGCTAATTTGATAGTAGTGTGAAAATATTTGTGTTTTAAAATACGAGAGAATGCACAGAAAACGATCTTACTCACCATGCATTTGTCAAAAGAGAAAAACCCTGAAGTTTCCTTGGAGAATGATGCTCACCTCTCAACAGCGAAAAAAGAAAAGCAATCCATTAAAATACACAGTACAGTTAAAACTGAGTTTCCTAGCCTTCCGAATGCTAGACTGAGCAAAGTTACACATCTCTCCCCTCCCCCACAGCACCAAGTACTGCTGTGTGCATACCAGAGGAGTCCGACAAAACTACACGCTGCAAGAACAAAGACCTTCATCTCCTAACATACAAATAACCAAAGAACAGCCAAAAATAAAATAACTATGACAGCTGAAGATTCGAGACCGGGTAGGGTGTTGGGGGGAGGGAGAGAAGAAGGGGAGCAAACCACAGGATTGAGAGGATGAGAGCTGAGAAGTTAAACTTAAAACACAGTTTTTAAAAGAGCATTTTTGAGGAGTGTAACAGAGATACACCAAATTGTTACGAATAAACTGTGTAAGAGCACATCTTGCACACATCTAAATCTGAAAGGGAAGTTACTATACCAGAAAAGTAGTATGTAATCATGTTATTAAGACAGTAGTATAATCTAATCTGTACCAATCAATCACACTAAAATTGTATGTTCACAGGCTTCCCCTCCAACTCCAAATGAAGTAATCTAAAAGAATACCATACATCCCAAATCAATAAGAGCTATGTGTTCATATACTACTTTAGACCCACTGGACTTATGCCATAAGAGGTATATGCCGTATCCTGTGCAACTTGCTCACGAGAACCATTTAATACTGTAGCAACATTTCAGTGAAATTTCATTTTTCACACTGCTGGTATATTAAAAGCCTCTGAGTAACAGAAGAGTCTATTAACAGTGATTCAGGTACATTATGCAGCAATGAATTTTTGAAAAATATCTACACATTTACAAAATAAACTGGACTTATGAATTACTCACAGTTTGTTTGAACTAACTTCTTAGAAGTTAATATATCTGGCTTAGCAGAGAGTCCTATTATACTTCACTTCCTTGTGTACTTTTAACTTCACAGACACCCCCAATGCATAAAGTTATACTACGCAATCCTAGTGCACATAGGCATAAAGATTTTGCATTGCTTCCACTTTTTAGCGAGATAACAAAAAAAGGCAAGCTACAGTGGCTATGGAGAGACACTGTACAGTGTTACCCTGATTCCCAAAATACATGATGGACCATCCACTATTAAGGTGTTAGCCAGACAGGGTGAGGAAAAAGCATGTTGTGTTTAAGGCTGATTTAAAGCCTGCGGAAGCGGACTCCAATGATCCTCCATTAGGAACAGAACTATAGCCTTCTACAGAGGCATATTTTAATATTCTGATATGCAATTATGACACTTTATACTTAAAAACTACATTACTCTGTAAGCAAAATCAATTTCTTGCACAAGGTACAGAATTATAGTAACAGAGAAAAAAGCACAGTAACAAATATTCAATTATGTACACATGTATTCATGTATATTATGTAAACATATATTTCACATAATGAAATAAAAAGATCTACATTTATCAGAAAAGAAAAATTCTTATTATACTAGAGAAATAAAAAAATACAGTGAAAAATTAAATATAGCCCTGTTTATTTTAAACATTGATTATTTACACTAAGAAAATGTATTACCAACCCATACTAAAGTCAGAATTACAAGACTGATTTAAATGCCATACCCATTTCTGCAGAGTTATTGGCATAACTGCAGACAACGTTACTCTTCTTGAAGACAAACTCATGTCTGCTTTTCACAGAACTTGCTAACCTTCATCCAGGTGATAACATGAAGCAGAACAAAGTCGTTAGCAATACTCCTTGAAGCCTAACTTCTCATAACCCAATTACTGGAGAGTCAGTGCAACAAAAAGACTAAGGATGTAGTAAATGTCACTCTGTTTATGTGAATCCAGTCCTATTCAAAGCCAATTACAGAAGACACTGGAGTAGGACTAACTAGAAATCGACCAACCAAAGAGCCTGAAAACTCGTCTTCTGTCCTTGGAAAGGCCCACACTGGTATCTCTGGCTATAAAAATAAGCAGAACAACATGCATTTCTATCACTCAGAACCTTGTCTTCACTGTCAAAACAAAAACAAAAACCAAATCGTTAAAGACTGTATTCTAGCACTTTACACTGCGTGGTTACAGTGTTGGGTTTTTTCCCCTGGCTTTTTCCAGCAAACAAAATATTCTTCAGTGCTTCTGATCTTAGGGTTTCAGGAAAGTAACTGAGCATAAGAATAGATGCACTGAATCCATGGAGTTTAATTCTATGATTCTTAACTACCTTTATTCAAAGCAGCAGCAAAACTCCCCTTTTACTTAAAATAATGCAATTTCAACCTTTGCAATACAAAAAAGGCCTGAAAATGTGGCATGTAAAATGTTACAAGTGAGTGAAATTTAAGACTGTTTTATGAACTCAAGTTGTCGATCACCCCCACTCACATACTTACTTTATGTATCAAATATCTGCATAACAAGTCTGGTTTCATTAACGTGGTTGTACTAAGGAAGTCAGGATTTTTTCTTTCCTTCTTTGTCAAAAGGGGTAAAATTTTGCATTGCTTATATGGTAAGGCAAGCTATAATCTTTTTTTAAAGGTCTCATAACATGCTTAATAGCAGAAAAAGAGTTTTCTGGTTTTATGCAGCATGACTAAGCAATAATCCTGTTGTAAACCAAATTATTAAACAGATGTTAGAACTGTGATATTGGCTATTTCTTTTATAACTCTTGAACAAACAGTCTGCATCAGAAACATTGTTCATCATAGCTGAAGACTGCAGACATTCTCCAAAAATTATTTGTATTAAGTATTCATAACATCTCAAACAATAATGTATCAGATATGCAGACTACTGTAGTTTCACAGGAAGTTACTGCAAGTATATTATTTAGCACACATCTAATGTGTATGTCCTAGAAGCATCAGAACTGACTTGGCAATTATTACAATAATCCATGCTAAAAATCACTAGATCATATTGATAGTGTTTTGCCCTCAGTAACTGGAGATGAGCACACTCTGCAGTAATCCCAAAATGTCTAGGAAAAAACATCTCCTCTCGAAGACATAAGAAACTATATACTGGCAAGTTAAACACTGTGATTTCATGTAATTTTCTGTTTTGAGAGTTTTTTAAGTGACAAACACTACACAACAAGTCACTGGCACCAGTAAGATACTTCAGAAGCCATGGATTCAAAGCATCTACTTTCATGTTAAATCACTTTCTTGAAATCCTAAAATCAGTAGGGCTTAGGTAAATTCTGTTGATGAACAAGAAGAACAAACACCATAAATACAAAAAGAATACAGCTCCCTCCCAAAAACTAAAACCTGCAACGCACTGGCATTTTACCTGCAGCTCTCAAATAGTAATAAAATACTGCCAAGGAACAGGAAGTAAAGACAAATATTTTCCTAAACTTTCAAAACCTGTTGTCCTTGATTGAGACATAGAAGATGGAAAAAATGTGGTAAGAGACTGATGCCAAGTCACAAAGAGAATTTGTTTGGAGACAGACATTTGATCCTTGTTCAGTTAGCTTTAAAACAAGTGCTTTTAATAAAGCCATAAAACCAGTTAAAATACAGCAGATATTACCCATTTCCTTGGCTCAATAATAAAGGTTCAGTTTTAATTTTGACTCATTTTACATTGAGTCTATAGCAGCAACAGATCCATAGCAACTAATCTAGGTTTAAGGTATTATATTTATTTACTTTTATTTTTCTCTCTTAAGCTCCAGTCCAAAATCCTTATGACTGTTTTGAGAAATCACCAGAATAAAAACCTATTCTAGAGATCAAGTTTAAAGTGTTAATTCTGTAACATTTGGAATGAACATCCTTTTCTACTAGAGATAGCTATGATAAATGTCAAGTGTTTGCAATTAGGTTTTTACCTTTCAGGCACACAGTTTTTATTTCCTATGGGAGCATGTTCTCAAAATTCTATAATATAGCTTCAAACATTTGCTGTAAGATTCAGAAAACCTGTGGTACCAGAGCCTGATCCTGTAGGCATTTTACTCACAGGAATCTTAGACATGCATATGTTTGCAGCACCAGAACAAAAAAATCCCTCTACAATCTTTTTTCCTTGGATCTTATGGAAAAATGTTTGGGAAACAGTAACTGTAAATCTTGGTGAATTGCATTAGTGGCTTTATTGGGAAAGAAACAAAAATAACCCAAGCCATTTTTCCTCACCCCTGGGTACTGAAGGTCCTTGGCTCTTGAAAAGCACATGCAGCTTTTTGTTCTGTGAATAATATTGACCTATTTGTCTGCAAGGTGAAGCAGAGGATTACTTTCCTCAGTGAGCTTATCTGTATTTTATCTTCTCCAGTCAGATATACAGACCAGACCTATTTAGGAAGCAAGCAAAAACTTAAGTGTTGTGTTTGACTTCGTAATAAAAATCCAATATTCAGATATAATTTGATTTTAAACAAAAATACTACAGTAATTTACTTATACTAATGAAAGTACATATCAGTTGCACCCAAGAGTACTAAAAATGACATTGAGGAATACTTTCATCTCTTAAATTTCACAAATACCCATTTAATAAAATAAAATAAAATAAAATAAATAAAATAAAATAAAAGAAAAGAAAAGAAAAGAAAATAAAGGACATCTCAACTTCTAAGTGCAAGCCTTGCAGAACCACTTCACCATGTGAAAGTCAAGAGGAGTTCTGTTGATAAATGTGAGATACAGAAAGGCTTTGAAAGCCAATTATGCCTTCAGGGAAACATATATAACCACTTTTTTTTCTACAGGTAAAAGATTTGACTTGTCCATGGCAGGCTTGCAAAGGATTTTGCTGGTGCTGGTGGACAGGAAGGAAATCAGATCCAGTTCACTCGCTTGACAGCTCTGTAAAATGACTATGTTCATGCAGCTTTTCACTCCTATTTTTGTCACTAAGCTACCAGATACAGTTCTGAAAACATTGTGCAGATAGTTTTTAGATACTTCAAAATATAAACCACTTCTCCTTCTTGCCACTAAAGAAAGCGTGACTAAATTGAGTGGGCAAGAATTGAAAAGCTCTTAGTAAGAGTTAGTAGCTCCAAGTAAGGGTTTTACAACAACATATGGAATAGAGATATCCTGCTAGTAGAGGAAGGTCAGTGATGTACTTAAGGCACTGGATATGGAGTCGCAACAGCTGATCTATTCCTGGCTCTGCCAGACATAACACAGGAATGTGGGCATTTATAGGTAACAAGAGCAAATCAGACTCAGCTTATGCTTGTGTAGATGAAAAAAAATTCTAGAGAACATAAATTCATTAAGGTTTACAAAAAACTGATGCTATTTTTTGTACTTGCTTTTAATTTAAGCTAAGGCAGAAGATTATTACACAAGACCAACAAAGTCAGGTAAGTTATTTGTGGTACTATCTACACTTCCTTGAGAAAGTGTTCCTGTCTGCTTGGCACAGACAGTCACTTTGTCTCTTTACTAGAAGAAGAGTCAGTTAATACCGTCAATGTGACTGTGGATACAGATACAGGGTATTTTTTGCATAGGTACAATACATTTGGCAAATAACTATTTTCTTTAAAACCACCCCACAAAAGAAAGGTTTCAAAGTGACTGAGTGAGGAGTTGTTTTTCTACTCCTACAGTCCCTTATACAAAGAAATGTAACAAGGTCTTATTCCTCAAATAGAACATACAGTACACCCTCTTAGAGGGTTGATAATGATTGATTCCTATGCAGAAACAGTTGCACTAAACCATACTATATTACATGTAAAGCAACATACATATTATAACGTACCTGGAAACTTCACAATGAAGTTTGAGGCATCATGATCTCTCTTCTTCTGTCTCTTCATACAATTATCCACCTATTAAATGCTTCTATTTTAAGAGACTAATGCACCACCAAAAAGAATCAGCACAATTCATAGTTTCAGCTCTTGCTCTTCCTGTTCTAGCCTTTCCATGGATGAGCCAGGCATTACAAACAACACACCATGCTGGAGCAGTTTAAGGGCAAAGCAAGATAACCCTAGATCCCAAACCCACTGAAAAGCCATCTCCAAATATGTCATTTCATAGTTCTCAGCAGATCGCTGTCCTTTTGCTGGCCAAGAAACATGTACCACATGATCTCTGAACCCCTTCTTTTTAATGCTATCCTTCAATTACTAAGCCATGTGTCAGCTTCCTTCTTCCCCCTGGTTATAGCTATAACTGGGTCAAACCAACCCTTAAACACACTTAGAACAAGATTCTTGGACAAGAATTCTCAGCAACTGTACTTTGACAGTCAAGATTACAGGCTGGTTGTATAAGAAAACAATTTTTTGTCAAGTGTTAGGTTTCCACAGGAAAATGTGTTTAATACTACACATAGAACCAAAGCAAAGAGAAACACAGGTTGCAGGAAGAACATGAGTGGACAAAGACACACAAGGCAGCTTCTTGGTGCCACGGCTGAATCACTGGCTTCAGTTTTACTGTCTCCATATGTTTGCCTTCTGAAGGAGCTAGTTTCATTTGAGAAAGAGAAGCCTTTCTCATGTTAGTATTTCTGTTACACAGAAATCAACCAACAACAGCAGTCAGTCAAGCAGGTATGAGCGCTCCACAAACCATGTATTTTCCTCACTGTACACTGAGACTGCTTGGACTGAATCGGTAATGCATTTTATCTCGGAGTCACAACAGTATATATTCTCTTAAATCTTATTTAGAGGAGTCTATACAAATAATTTCCCAGGGCATGATTTTTGTACTTAGGTAAGTACAATCCCTACTTCAGAACTGTAATGCTGCTGGAATAGTTTAGGAAGAGATTAAAAGAGATTCATATAAGGTTTGTATCAATGTATAAGCCCAGAATACAAAGATTGGGAGTATTTTTTCATCACTTCTCCACAACACCTCTATAGAAGAAGCCTAGACCTACTCAGTTCTTTCCTGTCCACTAACTTACACACTGCTTCTTTGCAGTTATCCTACAAATGCCCCTCCTTTGGGCCTAAAAACCTGACTAGTTTCTGTTTTATATACTCATTCAGGATTTGGGAAGTCTCCGTCCCAGAAGAAAAATAACATCCAACCATGAGGAGTTCATCATTCAGCTGTTCCAAAGACCTCTTACTTTAGAATATCTTATGTCTTCTATATGGCTTGGTTGAAACACCAGTTATATATTCCAACTTTCCATAAAGTCTATTCCTTACGTAAGCTTTTGCCAGCTACTGCTGAAGTGTTAACAGGAACATTACAAGACTGACATTATCTTTCATACCTATGAGTCTTCTATCTGTTTGCCCAATGCCTGCTAAAAAAGAACAAAGTCACGAACCTCCTACTGGATACTTAACTTACTTCAAAAATGTATTAATGCTTAATCTTCAGTGTTATTTAATAAGGTCATTGTCTCATGGGCAGAAGCACAAAGGACAAAGTACAAAACTTGCTAAGAAGTAGCTTAAGAGGAACCCTTTTCCAAAGTCCTTTCAACTCACTTCTGATCTTATGTTAAGGAAAAAAAAACCAAACAAAACCCACAGCATATCCTTTTCATGGTTGCTCCTCATTTCCATATATGAGAAGGATATTATCCTAAGATCATACTAATGAGTAGTTATGTGGACACTTGGGTAAAAATGTATCTCATTGCCCAGTGCGTTGCCCAGAGAAGACAACACGCAAACTTCCTTTGAAAGCTCCATGTTCTGAAGTTACCTGAATACAACAAACTCAAAGTAATTTACTATTACGAAAGTGACTAATCATGGACTAGAGCCTATCAGAATACTTCCAATTGAAACTTTTAGCTGTGAAATATCTCTTTTTTTCAGAATTATTAGTTATAAAAACACTAGGAAGAGCCAGCTTTGCTCAGTTTAGAGCAATGACTTGCTGTCCAGATCACTTCAAACTGAGGAAAGGATTTAAATCTTCTCCTTCAGCATCACAAGAAGGACCCCTAATCTTCAACTCTGTAAATCACTTCTTTTTCCCTATTTGAGAAGTCTAAATGACCTTGCTCTCTCCCAGGTCTATCCTAACTGAGCAAATGATATTTTACCCAGAAAATTAACATCTTAACACAACACTACAGCAGAAGTAAAACAGCTTTCCAGGACAATCTGAAATTAGACAGCTGCTACCTCCTGAACAAGTCACACACACACACACAAATACCCCATAATTTGCAAAAATTTCAAAGAAGAAAATCACTTTAAAATATAACTTTGTGAGAACAATCAGATATAAATATTAAGTGCAACCAGTCAGAAATTACAGATATGGGAACTAAGTTAAAGTATGAAAATCAGGATATGGACACTTTTCCTTTAGCCCTAATGAGTAATTATTGTACTAGATAGGAACTAGGCAGATCCTGTCTGCTTACCAAAATGGAAGAGACTATTCCTGTATCCTAATGTTACAATGCACTAATCAGAGAGGGGCTGATGTTAGAGAAAAGCCTAATAATGAAAATCACACTGGAAAAAATCTTCTCTCACCAGATTATTCATCTCCCCTCGAATGATTATGGAAGGGTTCACATTGCAAGAACAATGGTAAAAAGCTGAACATTGCTCTTTAATGCAGCTCTAAATTTCGCAGTATCAAGGAGCATAATGCAGTTTTCCATCCTCGTCAATTCTCCTCACAAACTCATGTGATCTTAAAGCCTTGTTACGCACACTCCTTGCAAAGCTTTTCAGCTGCCTGTTTTTGCAATCAATAGGTTCAAGTCTGATTGAAAAGCAGACTGATAACAAAGTTCTGTCAACTGAGTTATAAGAAAACCCTCATATTGCACGGGCTTCCCTCTCACTACATAGCAGTAAATTCTAGTGATTATGAGAATAAATTCTTGCAAACTTCCAGTCTGTTTCTCAACAGTTGATACCATTTCTGTGCCATTATCAAGTGCTTGCAACTGTTCATAAACTCGAAGTCTTAATGTAATCAGTAACAGGAGTTATCATAATGTAACTAATACAAAAAGGCTATTTATAGCCTAAGAATGCAGTCACTGAAAAATCCAATTCTGATCACCAGGCAATCTACTGTATCTTGTTTTCCTGTGTATATAATATTAAGTTAAGAAGCAAAGAGACAGACATACTGGTATGCAGCATATGCATACATACCAGAAACAGGCAGGAAGAATCCATCAGTATCCTAATTAGAAGCACAGGCACACCTCTAAAATAACCGATATACATTTTTCTCTCGAGACTTAAGTATTAAATATCATGTACACTATTGGGCTAAAATATGAGCTGATTAGCTGCAAATGAACGTTCTGTGGCTGAAACAGGAAAAAGAAAGTTCACGCTGTTACTAGAGCAGAGAGGTCTAATTTCTTCTCTGTCAATTCCTCCTCCCACAACTGCCCTTCTTGAAAAATTTTCTTTGGCCTGATTAGCTTTTTTTTTTTTTTAATCTTCCCATTTGAGGTGACTCCCATCAGGACTCTAACATGAGAGACATGCTTAAGTACGCTGTCTTGAAGGCTTCCCTTTATCTTCATTCCCAAATTAAAGGCAGTCATAAAGGCATGAATTCCCTCAGAAGTAACAGCTTTAAACATGTTGAAGACAAACAAGGAGAACATGGCTAGTGGTCCACTGTCTTCTCCCACTTATCATTGCAGGATTTCACCCCTTGCTAGAGACATATCCCATCTTGTTAACAGAAATAATCAGCTGCTAGAAAAGTTTGGAATCCCTGAGCCCTGAAATCCCCAACTGGAAGCTGTATCAGTTCTTGCCTCTGCACACACACACACACACACACACACACAAAAGAGATCAACATCAATTGCCAGTAACAGGATTCTGATGCCCTTCCACTGCCTGGCCATCGTGGTTCCTGCTAAAGACTACTCTTATCCTAAAGATACTCATCTAAGTAATCTGCAGATGTCAAGACATGGCTATCAGTTGTCCGCTACTACACTGTATGAAATACGGTGGTGAGACAGGTGAGAGATCTCAGGTTTATTGTCAGTTTCTACACTTTTTCTTACACAAGGGAAACTTGGTCCTGAAAGCAAAGGCAAGTAAAGCATGGAAGAGATGTAAGGAGGCAACTTAAAAAATGAGGAGTCCTTTTTCTGTCCTAAGAGTCCCATACCCAATTGGTCCAATTTCCATTACAATTCTAGCTAGATCTCTTAAATACATTGGCACAGCATAAAGACTACCACTGCAAAGAGTTAAAAAGATCATGAAGCAAAAATTGGGGGAAAAAAACCCCAATACTGTATTAGTGGCTCTGGAATTATTATGTGAAAGAACAAATAAGTCCTCGGCTATCTATTGTAAATAACTTACAAGAAGATACCCATGTATAATAAATATAAAATTGTTTCACCAATCACAAATATTTAAGACTTTTCTATATGCTTGATCAAGTTAATTCCACCTGGTGAAAACTAACCAGGTTTAATGTTGATGTTTATGCGGAGGTATGTTTTGTTTCTGTAAAATCTAAATTATTCTTATTGTGGCAATATTTATGCACAGAAGCAGGACGGGGATATTCCTCTGCTTGCTTCTATAGTTCTCAAGTTCTTATTTGAATAGATAATAACTCTCAGAACATCAGAAATGCAACAATCCAAGGATATGCTAAAAACTCCACCAAAACTCCTAACAGAAATTGATCCGAGTTTGAGCTCCATTCTTCAGTTAATGCCCCAACACTAGGATAACAAAGTTTTACTATGATAAAATCATAAAATTTCTGATCATCTTATGTTAGTTTAAGGACTGTAAAACGTATAGTAAACTACTTGGTATTTTCTCTGTATGTCGCACAGCTTTTAATTCAAAGAAGGTCAAAGTTGTAAACCTTCAATAAGAAACATCTAAGTTGCCAGCTTTACCAAATCCATAGCATTTCAGGTAATTTAACTATTCATTGTTGACAACTCTCATCTCATTCAATGCTACGCAACTATTAAATTGTTTGTGTTATAAAAATAGCAGAACATGAAATACAGCAGGTGTTTACAATACTGGTCAATGAGATGCCAAAAGTAGACCAGAGCAGGACCACAGAGGTTTTATAAGACCAGAAAAGAAAGTTGAGGAAAAATGAAATGGAGAAAAAACACAAGAAATACAAAAACACATATGGCTCAGTCTCATTTTTATCTGGCTGAAAATGAAAACTGCTGTGGCAACAAAAAAAGAAAACGATCTATGGAGCTCTCACACACGTGCAGACATGAACTCTAATTCTAAATGTACATGCTTAAAACCACTGTCATTTAAGTCTTTTAAGATTGCAAAAACCAATCCTTTGGGGAACAGAAAAGCTCTCAATACTTTGGGAGGAGTACTGCTTCAAAAAGCAACAGAATTCGGGTCTTCTAGTTTAGTAATGCCTTTAAACAGCAATCCACATAATTTCTTCAATATGAATCATAATGTTAATCTAGAATAAATGACACAAATTATGACTGTTACTAAACACTACTCTGATTAACCTAGACTGTGTGTCCCTGGAAGTCAGACAGGAATTTTTATCTGTTTTAATCAAAAGACAGTTCAGACAGTGGTCCGTAAAGGGAAGATGTCAATAGCATTCTGTTGTTACAGTACTGGCATCTTGCATCTCCCACTTACCACAGTATCACTTACTGACAATGCCACCAACGAGAAGCCACCTGGAAGAAGATCTTTCAATAAAATATTTATTTAACCATGGATCTGTCTATGGCACGTATGGAGCTGCTACAAAATGACCCGAACTTCTCAGTTCTCCAGTCTAACCCTAAACAAATGCACCCATCCCTGGGAAAAACTGTGAGTAAGAAGAGTGTTAGTATCTATCACATCTCATTCCCTTCTGAAAATTATGAGGAATCAAGCTCCATTCATCAGAGTTTAATGTTTTAAAGCCAAAACTGAGTTATCAAAAGTAACTCAACAACATTAGAGCAGAAGTTCCATACAGTTTCAGCTGTCAAGTCTCTTGTATATTCAAAGAAATTTAGACTGTTTTTATCATTGTCTGCTCTAGCCACCTCGTAATTACATAGTATTATAGAGATGTCACAGTACCAAAATACCAGGTAGTCAACTCAGAATTCAAGAAATTAGCATTAAAGAATCGCTTTTCGGAGAATCCAGGTTTCCAAATTTACTGACAAGGTTTTCTACACAAAGACTTAGATCTACTGCAATGTACCAGAGGTTTCTTGTTCCAAGTATAACTTCCCAAATGGCACAGAAGTGGTTTCTTGTATTGAGAAAACAGTCCTAACAGAAAAGATAAGAAACTTCAGTTTTGACTTTTAGGTTGATGAAGCCCAAACCAATCAAAATCAGAGGGATTAAAATCTTTCCAATTTGACAAACCTTGGCAAAATGTCTACCAGAATCTTTGACAGTACTGGTGATTTTTTTATTTTATACAGCTACAAATAGTAAAAATTTAAGCCTAACATTTTCCTGATGTAAGTGAATTAAACAACGAGCTTGCAGAGGCAATATCTTAGTAACCAGAGAAGTTAAGAGTGACCTTGTTTTCTTGCTCATTAGAAAGGAAAAAAAAAAAAAGACATGCTATTTTTGTGAAGTTAGAAGTCTGCGCTTGGGTTGTTTCTGGACAGTAACAAAGTACAAGGTTAATATGTAATAACATTGAGGGTTGATGTGAAGTTTGACAGAAAGCAATTTCTTGTCTCTATAAGAAAGACACACTAATGAATGAACCAATGTAAAGAAGATAAAGTAAAATACAAAAAGAAAAAGAAAAGACACAAGCAGGTGATTATTCTGAAGTTTCCCCAGGTTGATGTATCAGACAGCTTGTGCTAGGCCACCTCAATATAAACCAGGTGATATTCCTTATTGCTAAATTGAGAAGTTATTCAACTCTGCCTCCTGATTTTTACCTATATAGACATGTGACTTTCTGCCACAGTGTTACGGTGACCAGTCAAAGCACAAAGGTATATGCACTAAACTAGCAATTTTTAATAGGGCTCTAAATAATTTCAATCTACTGTAAGAGCAATAAATCTGTCCTTGGTGGGAGGGTATCGCCATTTAAATGAAGAACAGAGCACAGAAACTGGAGCAGAAGACCACCAGATAAGACACCACAAAAAGGAGTCCAACTGAATCAAGTCTTGTATTAGAGACCTCACGTAAAAACCTTGAGCTCTTTAAGTTGGTTCTGTACAGAATTATTTTTCTGTTAATCTGTAAACTGGTTGGAAAGACTTTTTCCCTTCCCTTCTACCTTTCAAGCTTTTCAAACAAGTCTTTTTTGTGTAATTTAAGGGGAAGACATGGGAAAAACAGATATGTGTTTAGGAGCTGGAAGGAAAAAAGATTGAGAACTGATAAAGGAGGCTATATGCAATGCTCTCCAACCTGGAAAGAAATCTGGCAAGAAACAGACGGACTGGAATTACAGAGTAAATTTAACTAATGCATCTTTTGGTTGGAAAAGCTAGTTCAACCCTTGGAAATTGCTTGGAAATTCATGAATTATTACACTTCAATAAAAAATCCTTTCATTTTTGCGTTGTTTAAAAGTCAAGAGAAAACGGGTATTTCAGCCAAAAAATCTGTCATGAAAAAGTCTAAGTACCAGATACTTAGCCATTTATGTCTGCTAATAGAATTATATGCAAAATTTTGAAGAATGAGGTTTCAGGTGGGTACACTAGAAGACCCTGAACTACAGCTGTAAAAAAAATAAATGGTACTCCAATTACAAGTGTCAATGCTCAATATTATTCATAAACTTAGAATAGCACACATTCAAAGAAACATCTGCTCTTTGTCATAAGTTCCTCCCAGGTCTTCTTTGCCAAAGAGCTTCACATGAAAATCTTTGTTAATGCAAAAAGAGACGTGACGTTCCACTACAATCATATGTGTATTTGAGGTCTCTTTATACAATTAATTTCCTGGAAAGAACATTGTGGGAGTATATTTGGATTCCAAATGGTAAAAATATCTACTTGTTTAGAACATCAAGAAAGACAAAAGAGGCAAGATAAAATTCCAAAGATGTGAGTGTTCTTCACCTTGAGATTTACTTGAGTTTTATTTTTGCACTTCTAATTTAATTTAAAGAAACAAGGCACTAATTGCCTTGAACTACTTTTGTGATGAAACACTTTTTGGCTTATCCTTGAGTAGGGCAAGAACTGTCACTCCAGTGCAAATGATTCAGGTTTTGTTTTCAGAAAGACTTAAAAACTAAGCTTTCATAAAACTATAGTAACCTCTTTTTAGTTAATTTGACCAAAGAAAACCAAAAGTATACTAAAGAACAGAACATGTTTTCTTACAGTTAACATTTTTCCCTACTAATACCCGTTTTGATAATTAGAGACAAAAGTACAAAATGTTTTATATTTTCAGTTCCTTGTCACTTCTTAGAGAACACAGACTCCAAGACACAATTAGATTTTCCACACGAGTTCACAAACTCCACCTAATAACAGCAAATGATGGATTCCTCAGAGGAAGTCAACATTTCCCACCATGCACCTAGTTGACTATGCTGTGTTGGACATGAGGGGAGAGTTGGTTTTTTTGGCCTTTTCAGATAAAAGTCTTCCACCCTGAAGTATAAAATTCAGTTTATCTGAACACATATAAATATAACATTATTCATGCCAAAAGCACCCAGCTCCCTCCTACATTTCTTCCAAGGATACTAAACTTGATCATTTCTTACAGAACGGATTACGCAATCCACAAAGTGGTCCTGCCATCCATACGTTCAGCTGTTGATTTCGCCTCCATATTATTCCCTTGAGGATGAGGATGTTAAATACATCATCCCACTCCCACTTGTGAAATGTCTCAAAATTCCACCTTCCCAAACACAGCTGTGATACCGTAACATCAGCTCCACAGGGTCACCTCCATGAAATGCTCCACTGAGAACAGGTCACCTGAGGCACAAGTTTGCATGTTCTCAGCAGCTCAATGCAGGCCTGTTCTTTCCATTCTCCCAGCTCCCAGTCCTCCCTCTAGGATAATAAAATTTGTCACTATACTGACTCTATACTTTTACTCCTTATTTTGATCCCCATCGTTCCCCCTCCCTTCATTTTTTAAATTAAAAGAGAAAAAAATAGTCAAGGTTGCCTCTTAAAGAAAGTTTGTTCTAATTACTGTTAACGTGTCACGATTATGAGTCTGTGAGGATATAAACACAAAACTCTTCCAAACTGCAGGGGGGAAAGGAGATGGACAGCTGTGTTGATGAGGCAGACCGAATAACGTTCAGACACACAGATGCCCTACTTCCCAAGCACAGAGGCAACTCACTATTCTGCTATGTGGCTTTTACCAATTCACTTTTATAAACTTATTTCCAGTAAGTCAACCCCACAAACAGACATGCTGTTCAAGCAGCTTGTTCATTGTTTTGAGAGGCTTATAATAAAAGATCATCAGAAGACAGTAAGAACTTCAGCTTAGAAAAACAAGAATTCAAAATAATGTTAATAATCTATTCAGAAGAGGAAAGATTTCAGATGTCACAAGTGCTATGAATAAGAGAGTAGATACTTGTGACAACTTCTTTTTTCCCTGGAACTAGAATATCTTTTCTGGAGAGAAAAACAAGACAGAAGAGGCATAACTTCCTTTTTTTTTTTTCTTTTAGAAACACCTATTTTGATAATAGTTACCTACTAGACATAAGTAGAAATTCACTCTGTAATTTTTCTTTATTATGCCTGAAATTAAAAACACAGCAGAAAAAAAGAAACTAAATCAGAAAGAAAGCAATCTAAAACAAGAATCACTGAAAACATATGTAGATCATCAGAGAGGCAACAGAAAAAATTCTGGGAGCTGTCAACACTATACCAAAAAAAAAGTGCTTAAGTGTAGCTGGTTTCTTTTAAGAGTAGGGAAACTATCAAACTGTAACAGTAATATTCATGACCTTGGGGGCTATATTCAATGACATTTTTGTATATGGATTAGGTATTTGCAGACAGAGCTGTTACAAAGTTGGCAAAATAAGAACACAGGGTGGAAACACGACATTTCCAAGCACAGCCTCCACAGCCAACTGTGGGAAGTCAAAGTCACAGCCAGTTCACTTCTCCTCTTTGCCCACCTGCTTAGCATTCCCTCTCTCTCCTTTTTAAACCTAAGTAATTTTATAACCTGAATTTCAAAGATAAAAGTTTAACTCAACAGTTGCCATTTGGCCTTAACCTTTAATAACTGTAGATGAAGAACATAAGAACAGTCATGTCAAGTCTGACAAAAGGTCTACTTAGCCCAGTACCATTTCTCCTGCAGTGGCCATAAACAGATACCTAGGTGAAAGGCTTTTTGACAGAAACCATGGTCTTTTTAAAATGCCTCCAGAAGATAACAGGAAGACTCCTCTCAATTTTTCTGGTAACTGGAAAATGGATCAGGCCCTCCATAGACACTATTATTATTTTAGCTCACTTCTGTCAGTAAACCAGTTGTTCTTGATCCTGCTTTTACCAGAGAGAGCACTATGTTCTTAAATGGAAAACCAGGAGAAACGGGAGGACTGTGAGCAGAAATTGTCACAAAAGGTATGACAAGAGCCTTTATGAAGAAACAGAAGTGAAATCAGTGAAGCTATGAACTTCAGCTTCTGAGAGACTGAAGCTAACACTTAGCTGGCTTCACTGATCAAGCCAGTCAGTAATTTTAAACATGACAGCCCACAAAAGCAGATAGTTGACCTTTGTGTGTTAAATCGTGCTTGGGAAATCTACTTTCCAGTTGCAAGCACAAAGATTACCACAATGAGTGCAATTTAAACCAGCAACATGACTAATTTAAACTAATTTTTTAAAATGTGACTTCTAGTCCTTATGTTCTGAAAGATGTTACCAATTCAGTGTTTTTTCTGCCTCTGCAGAGACAGTCAATGCTTCCACCTTGCTCAAGCACGAAACTGGCAAAATTTTACCCCACTGCATTAGCAGCGTTCAGATACACATTGACCAGAAATGCTTCAGATTAGTATTGCTGTTGTAGGAAAGAACTAAAAGCAATAAAAGCAGTCCAGAAAGACACCATAGCTATTTTTAGAGAACATGCGAAACATGGCAAGATAGAATCAGTGCAGTTTCCCAGACACAAACACGTTTTTCACTGGAGAAGAGGGGAGAAGGTTCCTCCTTAAGGTGCCGGCCAAGACTTTACTAGCAAAGTTCTCTGGCAGGTACACAGAAACAGCCATAGCTGGTCAGCTTCAGCACAGTTACAACTACAAGAAACTTCAACTTCCAGACAATTTCTTCATGCAAATCTGAAAACTGAATAAGCAGCAGCAGTGTAAGTTCTTACACCTCCAATATCACCCCTGAAACTGTTAAGCCAGGGATCCTGCAGACCACCAAAAAAGAGAATGCGAAGGAGGCAGTACCCTTCATCCCACAGGTGTTCCTTGTCAGAACTCTTTCCAGTCTCAAGAAAAGAAAAGAGAAATGAGACGGGTAAGCTTTCAAAGACTGAAACAGATCTTCGACACCAGTAATCTCCATTAATTGGAAACTCTTCCTCTTTAACCTCTACCCCTGCTCAGGATAACAACCGTGTGAACAGTACTAAGACAGAGCACTGCCAGGTCTGTCTGCCACCTCCGAAGTTCCCTTGGCTTACAGTTTAAGGTATTTACGGAAATACAGTAACATCAGCCATACACAGATAAACACACATGCATATAAAATATAGCCATGTACACAGCATTTGCTCCTTCCCCATCAATTTCAGTTTTATTCAATTATCCTAGCAAAATTAGACCTTCAGACAAAAGCAGCTGTTCAGTGACTGTTAAAACCCCCCGTGCTATAGCACTGATGACAGTAACTGGAAGTGGGGAGGAAGGGAAGAAAGAAATTAACTTCTTATTTAAGGACATAAAGTACTGCCTGCCTGCCCCTGGTTCCGCTTTACCCGAAAATCTTGCACAGTCATATGTAGACTCTGTGAAAGAACAGTCACGTCTTTAGTCACAGATTCCGAAACCTCATTTTCTACAATCATCAATGACCTACAGAGAAAATTTCACCGAATTACAGAAACATGGAACACCTTTATTAGAAAAATAACTTCATAGGTAACTCAGCTTTTCCTCAAGCTTTCATGAAACCAATTTAGAATTTCTCAAATAATAATTTATAAATCTTACCTGCTTTTTTCTTGAAGTTGCCTTGGGCAACAGACTGGCTGACAAAACTGATGCAAACGGAGAGCAACACAGCTCAGGAAAAGGATTTGGAATTGATGGGATCTCCAAAATATTGTCATCTTTCTTTTTTCTCCTATTTCAACAAAATACATAATATCAAGCGATAATTGTAACAACTGCTGTTAAAATTGCAATATCCAACCACAACGCATGAAATATTGAGGCACTAATACCACAATACTTCCTGGCTGCAGCAATTAGCTTTTTTGTGCAGTTATTTTTTTAATCAGTAGGCTGAATCTATTAACATACAGTGCTTAACACTACTTGAAAGCAATCCAAGTATTCAGCTCTGCATATAAAGTTGTTTGAATGTGTGTAAGTCTTTGCAGAGTAAGAGCACAGATATATTTATATTGGCTCCTAAGGACATTAGTAAATATTTTGTTGTCCCTGTGTTCATGCCATTCCCTATGTACACATGTTACAACAGTGGATGCATGTAACTTCTCAGTAATACTTCCTGAGTCCATCACAACTGTATTTTAAACAAATGGAAACTTTTTTCACCAGAATCAGGAGTCAAAGTGACTGACAAAACAGTGCAAAGCACTCATTTCTGTTTTCAATTACTTC
Source organism: Gymnogyps californianus (assembly GCF_018139145.2). Lineage (NCBI taxonomy): Eukaryota > Metazoa > Chordata > Aves > Accipitriformes > Cathartidae > Gymnogyps > Gymnogyps californianus. The sequence continues at coordinate 23,912,020 of NC_059477.1, read as the reverse complement.
TGTATTTGAATCTCCATAGCTCCATCATAAAACAAATGTCTCAGTAGTTGCTGGCTACTTAAATCTGATTGTGTCAGAAGTATCATCAAGCAGCATTTGCAAGAGTAGTGAAGATAATCACTACTGTACTTGCTGAAGAGCTCAGTTATCCACTAGTTTAAAGCATCGCATTAATAATGTGGTTGTTTGGACTGCTGTGTACATTACAGTGCACGGTTTTCTCACATAAAAGATCAAACAGCACTTTGTATACTTGATTTCATTTGGAAAGCAGCACCCAAAGCACCTCAAGTATTTGAGTCTGCCAACACATAATCAGATTTTTCTACATGTGTGAGTTGATGGCTCCAAGCTTAATATTTAACTTTATTACCTTCATTATTATCATTCCAGATTTCACATACTAATTGGTACAAAGTGGGGAAAACCATCACAGTAAGGTAACGATGCAGAATGAAGATGCTTTACTTTCTGGAAATCCTCACCAGACATTCCTTTAAAGTGATATTTCGCATTAAGAAGGAGTGAAAAATCCTGTATGCAGTATTTTAAGATTTTGTAAATTTCAGTCTACTAAAACTGATCAGACGCTCCACGAAAAACCTAGCTCACAGTTTCCTTTACTAAGAATAGGGACCAATGCCTTTAAGAACAGCCGGAGAGGTAACCAACAGGGTGCACATCACTGACAGCAACTACAGCGGCATCGCTAACGGTGAAGCAGTTTATCTCACGAACATTATAAGAAAGACACTGCAAGGAGAAAGTAGCGGCTCGGCTCAGTTTGACAAGGCAGGCTCGGCAACGTCGTCTCTTTTCACCTCAAACTGGGAAGCCTCTAAAACAAAACAAAAAAAAAGGGGGGGGGCGGGGGGGGGGACACGACACGGACGGGGGAGACGCATCCGCAGCGGAGGGAAGTGTCTGCAGAGCCGGGACGCAACTTTTAGGTTCCAGGGAGGAGCGGGCCGGTCCCGGGCCGGGCCGCTCCGCTCCCGGGCTTCGCCCCCTCCCCAAACCGCCGCTACCAAGCCGCAGGGCACTCGCACCCTCAGGCCCCGCCAGCCCCGCGCTCCCGCGCGCAGGACGCCTGCCAGCCCCTAGACGGCAGCAGGCGGGCCCTCGAGGGAGCGGGCAGGGCTGGTGGCGCCCGCCGGGCTCTGGCCTTACCTGTCGGGGGCGAGGGCGGCGGCTCTCCCCCGGGGGCCGGGGGAGCGGGCAGGGGGAGCCGGCCGCGCCGCCAGCGCCGCCGCCCGCGGGCTCCGCCGCCCGCCTGGCGCCGCGCGGCACACCGGGCAGCGGGGCGGCCATCAGCGGCGGCGACGTCCTGGCTGGGCGGCCGCCCGCGCGGGAGGCACGCCGGCGACCGGCCCCGCCGCTGCCGGGCGCGTCGGCCGGAGGCTGCTCTCCGCTCCCGCTGCGGAGGAAGGGGGAGGCGACGGGGAGCGGGGGGGGAAGCGCCGCCCGGGCGGCGAGCGGCACCGAACGCCTTCCCCGGCACACACGTGCGCGGGCGGCGGCGGGGGCGGGCGGCCGCCGGCTCCGCGCTGCGACGGGGAGGCAGCGCGGGGCGGGCGGGGGCCGAGCCGTGCCCTCTCGGCTGCCTCCGCCACGCCGGGGCGGGGGGGGAGTCGTGCGCTCCGCTCCCTGGCGGCAGAGCGAGGCGGGCCCCGGCAGGTGCGCGGACCCGAGGCCGCGGTGTCACCCGGCCCGCTCGGGGCGTCGGGCCGGGCCTGACGCGGGGGGTCGGGGCGGCTGCGGGGAGGGGGCGCCGCCGTTTGTCTCCTCAGGAGGCGGCGTGCGGCCAGTGGGCACCGGGCGCTGCCCGCCGTGTGCCTCGGCCCCTTCGCCTGAGCGGAGGGGTAGCGCTGCGCTGCCCCGGGCCTGGCCGGTAACCGCCTGCCCCGGGCAGGGCCGGCCCCTCGCGCGGGGGTGCGCAGCCGCGCACGGCCGGACGGGCCTCGCACTTGTGTCAGCGCCTGAGGAATCGTGAGCTGGGCTGCGCCATCCCTCTGTGAGGTCGGGAATTTGTGGTTATGCCCTGGAGACATAAGGAATGAACGAGGCCGCGGGACAGACCCGTTAGCTCTGTGCCAAACAAGCAGCTCGGGGGGAGTCTGAGTTCCCAGCTGGGCCCAGGACCCGACGTTCAGCCACAGCTCCGACGGGAGTGGAAAGTGACAAGGTTTTTCCTCATGCCTTGGGCTCTTCCACAGCAGACTGTCACTGAGGAAGCCAGCTCCTGCCCTGCTTTACATACACAAAATCCTGTGTGGCAATTCCATGGCCATCCTTATCAGTGTTCCATCCTATTGCAGAATAAAAATACCCACTCGCTGTATGAAGAACAGTTCGACGGCACCAAGCATAGTGGGTAAAATTGTGTAAGTCAATTTGACAGAAAGTCAAATAATTAAAGCCCAGCCCCTGGTAAAAACAGCTGTATGTAGAAACCTTTTGACTGTACTTGGGCATGCTGAGGGGCAGTAACTGAGATGTCAGATGGGTGAAAATACAGAATGTTTTGGGACGTGTCCTTTGCTGCTTTCCTGAACCCACCAAAGAAATCATCGCACACAAGCCAAAATTTCAATTATGGAGAAAGATTTTTCTGACTGTAGAAGCAATACACACAGTTTTCATTTCAGCTGAGTCACAGATGATTTTGCAGGACTTTTATTTTCAATGAAACGAAGGATTTCTTGTCCTCTGAACAGCTTATTCCCTGTTATGCTGACAGCAGAAGTGCAAGTCCAAGTTAATTAACAATTCTTATATACAGAGACTTGCAAACATACCTGGAATTTTACAGTGTCAGATGATTGACTGGATTTGCTCATGGATTGCAAACAGCTATCTTTTTACACAACCGCACAGATCAGACCACTGTTTTTTGCCTAATTGATTCACTGGCATAAATGTGGCATGTTAAACCTCACTGTCTTCAAAAGAATGGAAAGAAGGACAACTGGTGTAGGTACTCTAGGTAGAAAACTGAGGTCGGGAAGAGATAAAAACCTTCAAGTGGCAATTGTATGCTGATATTAATCAGCATTTAAAAAGTTCAGCCAGGAAAAGAAAATATGTTTTGACTTTTCACCCAGTCTGTGCAACTTGTTACATAGCTGCAACCTGACATACATCGTACATTTTTGTGTCTTTGGCTTAGTCATGTAATTGTTTTAAAATGGTAGGCAAATAAAAAACACAATTAGAAGGAATATTAGCAAATAAATTAAATACCTTTATGTTTCAAAATAACTTTGCTAGGATTCTAATGAGTCATGACAGCAAAAATGCCACTTGTTGGAAAGCTCAATGAAAAATGTAATGCTATTATAATTTCACTTGAATGTAGTAATTTAAACAAATTGACTTAAAAAAAATGTTTTTTCTGCTTCTCAGTCTGTCCTGATGCTTCAGTGCTTTCTGTGGGAATAGCATTGTATGAGAAAAATACAGTCATTGGAAAACTGAGGCACAGAAAGACCTACGTGATTGTTCCAGTGTAGCATTGGAAACATTGCGTGGGTGAGAATGTGAAACTAAAGTTTCTCCTGACTTACTGTCTTTCCTTGCAAACAACTGTAAGGATAAAAAAGATTGCCTGAGCTTGGCTGAAGATATCTGAGAGCATTTGACCTAGACTCTGTTCAAGTGTAACCTTTTATAACTCTTTCTTTGAACAAGTAATCTCTGGACAATTAATAGTGTTGATATTAAAAGGCTAGCAGATTTCTGCTAAGTCCGGACACTAAAATATTTTTTGAGCTGTGTGACTCGGCTTCCTTTTTATCATAAATACACCTAAGCTGCCTAGTCTGTTTTTTGATACTTGCTATGCTTCTGCAGCACAGTCCTTGTTCTAAGACTTCACATTTCCCTAAAACTAAATTTCTGGGCATTCTTCAATCCTCAACTCAGTAGTTTTGTTTTCTCTTTTAATTTAATCTTTGTTAGCCCTGATCAGGTCCAGGTGTTTATCAAGTAAAATTAAAAATATATATTGAGAAAAACCCCAATGGATTCAAGCTATTCAGTATGCACCCCACTTCCAGAAAATCAAGCTCCAGTTCTCAAAAGCCTGTGTGCTATTTAGAACCACGGCACTTGATTAATGTGACAAAATTATGCCTTTAAGTAGAGTAAACTTTCACAGTTATTACTGACAAAGTGAAGGTTTAAAAAATCCAAACTATCTGTGATTATCTCTGAAAACTGTAGAGGGTTTTTGTTGGATTTTTTTATTCCACCCTTCCACACATCCCCCCTTGCTTTTGTCAAGATATTTTCAATGTGGTTTTATATGTATTATGGCTTCACCATAAAAAGCTTCACTATAATTTCTTAAAGATGGTTACACTAAGAGAACTAATATCATACCTTTACACCATCTTCTGTCATAGCCGCAGTAGCAGAGAAAAGAATGATCTCTACTGAAGTACTAGATTGAAGCCACAGAAGTAGCTAGTTTTTCCAGTGCAAGGCTATAACAAGGCCTAAGTCTTGTCTCCCAATACAATGTTTTCTCTACAAGCACCTCAAAATAAATTGCATCAAATGTAATGATACAGAGGATCACCTTTAGGAAAAAAACAAAGTGATTTGTCCAGTAAAGATATAATTTGTAATTTATGTGTATTTATTATCTCAATGTACTTAGAATATGTCGAACACATATTATGGTCCTGACACAACGAGCTGTGCATCCTTGCTCCTTCTTGAGCATTTCAAAAGCCCATTTTTAACTTTGAAAACTGGCCCATCTGTTTGGGCAGTACTTCATGAGAGCCAAAGTTATCCAATGAGCACAAGCAGAGATATCACTAGCTAACTTCCTGGCAGTAGTGCATATCTCTCTGAAAATTATTTGTGGTTGAATGTTTTGTGAGGAGTCTTGCCCATTATTATAGCTCACATTGAATGTTACATTTAGAATTACTGTTAAAATTTGTATCTTTATTTGCAGATAAGGAAAAGGTTCCAAGGGATTAAATCAGTACCGCCAGTCTTAGTCGTTTCCAGAAGCTGCTTTTCAGCCTAATCTGAAACTCCCTCTGTGTGCACTTACACAAACCACAGCATGGTAATACTCTGGTGTTTCCCCTGACTTAATTTTCCTTTTCTGCACTTACTATCAAGAAGCAGATTTGCACTGTGTTTTCTGTTGTTTGGTTTGGGCTTGGGATTTTTTACCTATTGAAAAGCATGACTACTTTAGTGTAGTTTCCTAAGAAACTTGAGTAGAGGGATGGATTTTATTGCTAGCTTTCACAACAGTGTTTGCTATTTCAATAGCAAGTTCTGTGATTCCTTGTGACAGCTTTGTCCTCAGCCCAGAACATCTCCCTGCTGGAATTTTGCCTTGAACTGTAACACAAGAACAGAATTAAATTCTGTGCAGGGTTTTGAGAATAAGAATGATACCCTTCAAATCAATCAAATCAAATCAAGAGCTTATGATTTCTGAAAGGTTGTTGTAGCTAAAACCAAATAATTAGGGTCAGCATAGGGTTGACTGGGTGGCATGTAGGGCTTGTGAGATGCAGGTCAGATGACGTGACGTACTGGCTTCTGCTCCCTCGCAGTAAGGCTGCATGTAATCAATCATTCAGCAGCGTCTATAATAAACACTGCATTAGGTGATGCGATCTGCACTGGCCAACCTTGAACTTCTATAAGGCATAAAGTTCCTTCCTAGAGAGAACTGTAATAGTTAGGGTGAATATTACATATGTATGGATTACAGTGGCTAGGTCTTCGTATAATGGCTCTAAATCTACTGGACTAGATGTAATCTTCTTGGTAGTTATGGATGAATGAACCGCATAACATACTGCTGCAGTGATTTGTGGAAGTGAATTGACAAACTGATTTAGCAGTGCCAAACATTTGTAATTATAGTATTGTAATGGAAGAAACATTTTTCTTTTAATACATTTCTCTGTTCTTATTAATCCCTTGTAAATAGTTGTGAGAATTCATCCTTTATTAGTTCCCTGAAATAACTACTGTGAAGAGTGGATGACTTTAAACATCACATAAGTGATAGAATATTTAGATAAATTAAACAAGCGATGTTTCACCACAGCAGAGTACTGCTGATATTTTTTACAGCCCTTTTTCTGGAACTCCACCTTACACAAAGAACATAATTTCTGACCTTATATACCTTCAGAATACTGCACACAAACATGTAATTATTATGGAGGGAAGGGTGCAGGTGACTATGCTATCTGGTACTCCTTGTGTTTATCGAGCACATAGAAGTTCAGTTTCCGTGATGTGAGTTGTTGGGAAATCAGATTCAAGATCCTTTAACACTAGACATTTTGTAAAGTGGGAAACAAAATACAAGCATTAAAAAAAAAAAAAAAAACAACAAAAACAAACCAACAAGAAATGTAGAGCTAAAATGACTTTTCACAAACAGCCACACCACTCATAAGTCAGCCATTTCTGAGCTGCTGCCAAGGACACTGAAGCAATAGTACCAGACAAAGCACAGTAAGAGTCTCCAGATATATGCAAAGAGCAAGGGAGATGTAGAGTTATTTTGGGCAAAAAGAAACAACATACCTGGTCAGACTCACAGCAGGCAGCATTCCACCTTTGTTATCAGAGAACAAGGCTGATACATGAAATTGAAAGATGAAATGACTTTTGTATTTTGAAAAATTGATGTGTAGAGATTTGTTTGCCTAAATGCAGGCATCTAATACCAATTTAGATACCTATTCTACCATGCCCTAAGAAGGCATGGGTTTCCTGTTCATCCTGTGTCACATGTGTGAGCCCAGTGTGGATGTTTCAGATATCCTTGGACATTAAATATGGCACTAGACACTTGTATTTAGGTGCCTGAATTTCACTCATACTGGTTCTTTTCTGCTTCTGTAACACGCAGCTCACAATAGACTTTCCATGACTTTAGGAAACAAAATGAAAGTCTACTAACTTCAGACACATTGCATTGTGAAATTGGGCTTTGGAAGCTTTCATTAGTTCTAAGGAGATTTTTCTCTAACTCATGGGAATAGTAAGAAATTTAAAATGTGACTGTATGCATATCTGCATATGTGTGAGGGGAGGAGGAATTTTTCTCTTCCAAAATCACTAGAATAACTTAGCCCAGATTTGCACCCCCAAATTTGCACCAGCCCTGATTGAGCAAAGCAATTTCCAAATCAATCTACCTGTGCATGTGCAATTTAGAATGCCTTGAAAATGGGCTCTGAAATGGAAAGCTCTGATGAACCTTAATGATGGAGTCATTACGTTCCTCCCAAATAGCAGAAAGTAAAACAAATTCTTATCTGGCCAGCTGGAATTCCTAAGGTAGTGCCACTGTATGATAACATATCTGCCACCATTTTAATACATCACCTGGTAGGACATTTAGTACTCTTTGGAATGAATTAATCCCACAAGGTTTGCACAGAGAAGGGGCATTTGCTCTGTCTCAAGAGTTTTTCCAAGAAATCTACATTCAAGGATTGAGGTATTCAATAAACTGAAAAACCAACCTACCGTTCATGTTTTAAAAGCATTGTGCTGACTACTTAGAAGTTATTATATTAAAAGGTTATTAATGCAAATGTCTGTAATTCAGGAACCCTATCTAACAACAACAATCTCAGCACTTATTATGAACCTAATTATCACAACATCAGTGCACCTAACATTTTAATGCATTTATTCCCTTTATACGGATGAGTAAATGTTTGCATCTTTATGTGCCTGAACAAGTTTCAAAATTAACCCTAAGTGGGTATTCAGAGTACCTCACTTTAGACACTATAGCAAGTTAGGCTGGCCATTTAACATAGAGGCGTAGCACTTCCATTAAGAGAAACAGAAGACTCCAGAGGTCAACTAAAAAACACATGGGGTTTTAGTGCTGACAGCCATCTCAGAATAACTTTTAGTTTCCTCTGACTACATGGGAGACCTAGGGAGAACTGTCTTCTGACTTAAGCATCTCAGTTAGCTGTTGAAAATTAGACAATGCAATTAATTTGCTAAGTGATTTTCTCAAGATCTAATGGAATTTGTGGCTGAGTAAGGAATGCAAACTCTGAGTCCAAAATTAGTACTCTAACAATCAGGCCGTCCTTCTTTGTAACTATAATGAAGGTTTCTTGTTTCTAAAAATAAAAAAGGTAAAATGTATTAATACTTCAGTACTCCTGACAATAAGTTAGCTTTAAATCTGGTCCAAAAGGTGATTTTCCTTTGAGCTGGAGAAAAAAGTACCTTTTCCTTTGATTTCATGTTTACTGAAGCTGTGCTCTGGAGTTGTTTAGTAGCTACTCAACTTCATTTAAAAAGTGATTTTTTTCTAATAGTTGTAATTTTACCATGACAAATAGAACAATTTCATAACACTGAAAGTAAGCAACCTTCTAGTTCACTTTCGTGTATTTATGGAGGAGACATTACACAATACATGAATAATGACATACAAGATAATTCCAGACAATTGTGTTACACATAGTGGCCCTGTAAATTCTACTTAAAAGTCAAAAAGTCTTACAAAATTTCCCTTGGGGTGGGAGAGGAAATGAGAAAAATGCTGGCTACTGAACAAGTTCATAAATAATTTGCACCTGACTTCAAAGAAATTTAACATCTAATGTATCTGAAGCATTTGGGAAGCAGGAGTACAAACTGAGATCACATCTAAAATTAGGAAAATTGTTATAGCTACTCAACCATTTAAATTCAGCCTTCAGTGTTCTCTGTCAGTTCCATAAATTTAGCTCAATCCATTGCACTTGTCTGAGAATTCAAATATGAGAAAGCAATACACGTTTTCTTTTACATTCTTTGAACTTATTTTATAAAACAATAGCAATGCAGTTTTCAGACTTCTAAACCACTTGAACTTTCATCCTATCATCCAGGAAGAACTACTGGACTAATACGTTCCCTTTTCATAAAGTCCAGGTTTTTATAAATCCACACAAGACACAAAAGTTGGTATTCTTTCTCATGACTGGATTTCTGTGCTACTGGAGCAGTCAAGATGACATACCCATTCCACAGAAGGAATAAGCACACAGTCACATTCCTATCAAATTAGCCACAGCACATGATAAAGAATCTGTAGCAGCTTTATGTTTCTGTGTTGACTTTATGCAGGCTGTGGGAGGACAGACAATATCTGATCTGGCAAAAAGCCTACTGGTAAAAATTCAACCCATTGAAAATCTCTTAACAAATTTGAACTAACAAAGTGAGTTTGAGGATGATTCTTCCTGTGGCAACTCTTAAAGGCTTCAAGCCCATTTTAGCATGTTGTCAAGCCATGGCCTCAGAGCCAATACCAAGCCTCTGACCAAGAAATCATATTAAGGCCAGAATGTGTTACTGAAGGTGATACATGAAACTTCCTAACTGATAAGTTGTACTTTGTGCAAGTGTTAGATGGTGCCTTAACTAAATTCCAATTTACATTCCACCAGCCTACATGGTTTTAGTTATAGAAGTTACTTTGCACTGTAGCTGGAGGTAGCCCGTTGAATATTGCATTCAGTCCAAATGTAATTGCAGTTCAGCAATGGGTGAAGAGAGTTAATTGTTGCACGGGCTAAGTTTTGCTTCATTGCAACTTGGATTCAGGCAAAAGTAGATGTACAGTTTTAACAATGTTTTGAGTTTCCATGGGGGGTAAGAGGCCACCCTCTAAATACAAGGTTTCCAAACATTCTACTTTCAAAGTGGCTTTAAAAGAAAGGTATATTCCAATCTCTTTTATTAGCACAGTCCCCTCAGAACATTTCTCCTTTTGTTTATGTGAAGGGAAAATCTACCACTAAGTGATTTGTTAAGACGTTAAAACCCCGTTCCATTTTCTACAAAGAGTTTGGCTGGCTCTCAAGCAAGAACGTAGGCTTCTATTATAACATATTGGGAGCTTTTAGAACCAAAGCAATTCATAATAAATTTATTCAAATTGACACATTTCTGGTTACAATGTCTTCATTATTTCTTCAGAGTTATGAAACATGAATTATATCACTGTAACCACAACACTAGTCAAGGAAATCTAATTTGCCGTGAAGTCTGTACAGTCATGTTGTGGTTTAGGCCCAGCCGGCAACAAAGCACCACGCATCCGCTCGCTCACTCCTCCCCCCGGCGGGATGGGGAGGAGAAAACAGAACGAGAGGCTTGTGAGTCGAGACAAGGACAGGGAGGGATCACTCACCAGTTACCGTCAGCTGGGGTTAAACCATGACACAGGCAAAACAGACTCGACTCGGGGAAAAATAAACCAATTTAATTTGTTACCAATCAAATCAGAGTAGGATAATGAGAAATAGAACCATATCTTAAAAACACACCTTCCCCCCACCCCTCCCTTCTTCCCGGGCTCAGCTTTGCTCCCGATTCCTCTACCTCCTCCCCCCCAGTGGCGCAGAGGGATGGGGAACGGAGGTTTCGGTCAGTTCATCACACATCGTTTCTGCTGCTTCTTCCTCCTCGGGGGGAGGACTCCTCACACTCTTCCCCTGTTCCAGCATGGGGTCCCTTTCACAGGGGTCAGCCCTCCATGAGTTTCTCCAACACGAGTCCTTTCCACGGGCTGCAGTCCTCACGAACTGCTCCAGCATGGGCTCTCCCAGAGAGTCACGGCCTTCTCCGGGCCCAGCCACCTGCTGCAGCGTGGGGTCCTCCACGGGCTGCAGGGGAATCTCTGCTCCGGCGCACCTCCTCCCTCTCCTTCGTCACTGACCTTGGTGTGTGCATGGCTGTTTCTCTCGCATCCCACTCCTCTCTCTGCTGCGGGTTTTTCAGCCGTCTTTCCCCTTCTTAAATACGCTATATCACAGAGGCGGCACCACCATCGCTGATGGGCTCGGCCTTGGCCAGAGGCGGGTCCGAGTTGGAGCCGGGGAAGCTTCTAGCAGCTTCTCACAGGAGCCGCCCCTGCAGCCCCTCCCCGACTACACAAATCCCTGCCACACAGACCCAACACAAGTCATCATGTAGCTCAAGGCATACATTCGATTATTTTCTTGTACTGTTTCTTATATTGGTGTTATTCCAAAGGCTATAGTGGTATAATAACCTCATTACATCTGATTTTAAAAAATATTCTTACACAGCAGGCTCTAAAAATATATAGCTACATAACAAATTAGAAATAATTACATCACTAAAATCTATTAGGCATACATTGAAGAGAAGTGTATTTCAGATTATTTTATATATTTCAAACACTTTCTGCTTAAGCAGTACATGTGTTTTATCATCATAGCCAGCAAGCTAGCCAATATTTTATTGAATTCAAATTAAAGCTGAATTAAATTAACACAGCGTAGAATTCCTGAATCATGAGAACAGAATCATTAAAATGATCAACATAAACCAAAAAAGGACTTTTTAAAGCAAAATGAAAAGGTTCTCCATAAGTGTCTTTTCTCTCTTATACTTCATTTATTAAATTCTTCTAACAAGAATGAAGTGAATTATAATTAAAAAAAAGAAGCTGATAGCCTCTTTTACAGCGTCTTAGGATGGAAAGATTTTTTTTCTCTCTCACTTTGCTGTCAGAAATGAAAGCCTGAGCTGCAATTATTAAAGGTCTGAATTTGCATTTTTCAGCAATCCAGAGAAATGAGAGCAGCTATTGTTATGATCATTATCAAGTTCTTTGTCTATAGGTCTTTTAAAAAAGTTGTTGGTCAGCTGCTTGTTAGATGCCTTCCAGTTATCAGGTAATCTCACAGTAGATCAAAAAGAACAGCAAATTAAAATGATAGCTTGGTATACTCACAGATGGTAAATCCTCTATAAACCAAAGTAACTGGATGCAGTGCCCAGTGCTAGAAGCTAACGCAGGAAATTTGCAGAAGATAAAAATATGTTGATGGATTTGTTTGTAAATAGCTAATAGGATTTTGTCTCCAAACCCAGTTCTCTTTCCCCCTAGTCCTTCTTGTTGAGACAGCTAGACTAGACAACCTCTCTGAACTAAAAACTCCCCTAAGCCAAGACCTCTCAAGCTTACAGCTATTTGAGGAAGAATATTAATGTCAAAAAGACTCTTGATAAGGCTTTGCTGGCCTGAACTACCAGTGAGAAGGACCGACTTGAGAGAATAGAGAGTGCAAGATCCCTTCTGGAGTAGTGGAAGAGGGTATCATCTCTGCCAAAAGTCAGACAAGTTCAGATGGCTCTTTAACTGAGCTGATATTGAGTAAAATAGGCAACCCCAGCCTTATCCCATGAATGAATCTTTACAGACCTGCCTTGGAACGTCTCCAAAACCAGCTCAAGCAGACACCCACTGAAACAGTGTGTCAGAAGCTTATCTGCTAGAAGTACCTGACAGGAAAAAGTGAAAGCCAAGCAGAAGTTTACTGTTCCTAGGCAGGTTTGAAGTATGTGTATTTTATTTCCAGTTTTCCCTTACAAAGTGTATTTACTTGTATTATTTTTCACTGTGATCAGATATATGCATATCTCTAGTCTTCATGTGGAGCCAGTCTGGAAAGATGGAGTCTAGCATAGCATCCTCTGATAAGTCTCTGCCCTCTTTCACTCCAAATTCTGCTGCTGCAGCAGTTACTGTGGAAGACTTCAGTGGAGGGCTACAGGTACAGACAGTCCTCTTGCCACTGGCAGCCTTTTACAGAGCCTTCACCCCAGGGCCTATGCAACCAACTGCCCATGTTCATTGTGTTACAAGGTAGAACAGGAGAGATGAAGTGAGGTAGTTGGTCCTCATGCTTTTGTAACACTTTGGAAGTGAGGCAAGATTATATTCCTCTGCACAGGCTGTTAGGTAATCAACACCATGGGAATAAGTGTTTGCTTCCTGGTCCTGCACAGGATGGGAGACCAGCTGAAAGACAGTGTCTGCATTTGGTGTAGGTTCCCTCACCGCCTCTTTGGCTACCTCTGGCAGACCAGTGGCATGGTCACGCTTCAAAAGCTCTTGGTCCACCTTGCTGTGCTATATATGCACTGCAAGTGAGTCATGGATGTGCTAGAAGGGCCTCCCAAATACATGAGAGGTGGTGTGACACGGTAGTGAGGCAGGCATTGTGGAGAACTCATATGATGTGGACAAGGTACTTTTACCTGAAAAGGTCTTCTGAACTGCTTGGCAGCAGTCCTATAGAGCAGTTGAGGTATTGCCATTGTTTCCAGAGTTCAGGGAATTAATGCTTTTCCAGTGTCCGGCTGCTACATAACTAAGGGAACAGAAATAATTTAACAGGTACTGCAATTTGTTTTCATACTAGGATTCCATTTTTCAGGGAGTAATAGTGAGAATATATCAAATTGTTGACCCTTTGCAAGCAGGCTTCAACATAAATTAATTGTTGTGTAAAAAACTGAATTTAATGTTTACAGTGCAATTTGTCACCGAAATTGAGGCTCAATTAGAGTCTCAATGATTTACTAAAGACATTTTAAACATAATGTCCAAACAATGCTACATAAATTAAACATGATGTAATTGAGTGTAACACTAAGTGGCTCATCACTGTTGATTCATGTGGAAATCACAGAAATTTTACTAATCATTATGCATTCATTCAGTATTCATGTAGATACCATATGTGCTTCCATAGGGATTCTACTGTTGCTCAGCATTCATTAAGTTTTAATGTACCATTAAAAAGGCATCAAAAGACCCATCTAAAAATGCTGCCACAAAGGTAGTTCATTTACAGAGAGTTAAAGAAACATGTTTCACTTTAACATTGCAATACAAAGTAAGTTAATAATGAATCAGTAGAAATAGTTCAGGAGAAAACACTGTGTTTGACTGCAAGGCAGACTAGAAAGAATATTTGAACTAAAGGCAATACATTCTCCCTGTTCTAGATTATTTCTGGACAGCTACCTGTATTTGTAGGCAAAAGCGTTCATTATGCAAGTACATGGTCTTCATTCAGCTGATGCTTTACAGTAACCTTCAGCATAGTGGTTGACTATAGTGCAAATATGATTTTAAAAAAGGAGAGAGGAAGTACAAATTATGGCCAGATTGCCTACTGCATTCAGTTTGGTGGATGGGGATTGAAGGGGGATGAGAAAACCACAGCTCCTTGCATCTGCTAGCAAAATATTTTTCCAGGGGTGATCTCTAGCATATTTCAAATATGACATTGCTGTAGCTCCTTCCGCTCCAGGGCATACTTTCCATCAGAGCCAGGTATCGAGGCCCTAAGCACATCCTCCCTTGTCTTGTGGGTTTGGCTCCCTGAGCTCAAAGACAGTCCGTTGCAGCTGGTGACCTTGGGAAGAGCTCTTCAGACAGCTCAGGGGGGAGGCTGTAGTCAGGGCTGTCCCCTTCCTGGGGAGCTGCTCCTGATCAGAGGCTCTAGTACTTTGTCCCCACTCGAGCTACAGTTCCTACTGCATCCATGCCTGTGTCTGGCCATGGACCTGCTGGTCTGCACCCAGAGCCACAGGCTTTTCCTCCTCACTATGGACTTGTCTGGTAATCTGGACTCCTGGCTGACCCTGGCTGCTGTCTCCAGGCCTGCCCTGCTCCCTCACGCAGGGATGGTGGGACGGGGCCCTGCCCACCAGGGTCCCTGTGTTACCACACTGGATTCTGACTTGTCATCCCTTTGGGAGCAACAGCTCTTGGTTCTCAGGTGGGAGGTAGCATGAATGTTTGCTTGGCAAGGGTTTTGTTGTTGTTAAGCTTCTTCATTTCTCATCTCACTGTTGGAAATCTTACCTATTTATACCTTAATAACTTCCTCGGAAAATTGCTAATGGATGAATTAGAAAGACTACATGAGCTATTCTAATCAAACATAGCATGTTGGTAGTGGATTTCAGTAGAAATGCCTATCAGAAAAATGGATTGAAATTTCACATGTAAAGGTGGCACATTTTAGCTGCCAAAGGAATCTCATTATTTTAAGTTGAAACTAATGAACAACTATCACAGTAAACTGAGCAACCTATGTATCATATTCTCAAGTTTTTAAACTCTTTTGTTCACTGGCCAGAGAACTGAAAAGATCATCCGTGAATCAAATGATCACATCTGTGAATAAACAGGACTTAGCAAGGTTCTATTCAGCTGGATATTTAGTACTTTAGAAGCGTGACACACAAACTTCTCTCGAACTCTTGATCTTGTGCAGAAGATAGGTGCATCCTGCAGGTGACTCACTATGGCAAACAACTGCAAAAGGAGACAGATTTGAAAAATAAATGTGGCTAAGAGGAAATACCCTCTTCCCAAGATACTGAGAAGTGAATCATAATGCATGCTCAGACCTACATCTTTGTTTTGACAAACCTTGATGACATCTAACAGATAAAATGGCAAAAGTGTACAAGTCTCAAATGCCTGTGGTACAACCCCTTATGTTATGGAAAGACCTGAGTGGTATAGAGAGCATGAATGGGGATTGATGAGTTAATGTCTCTTTCAGGAAAAGAATTGGAGAGGATAAAATTAAGCTAGCAAGTGGAAGTTCACAACAAACAAAAAACCCATGGTTCTTCAGACAGTGTGTCATTAAGTCAAAGAACTTGTCACACAGTACTGTCACTGCTCAAAGTTTACAGGAGTTGAAGGAACGAGTAGCTGAGTTCTTGAACACGAAGACTATTTAAGACTATTAAATACATAGAAATCATCTTCACTTAGGCATTCTCAGAGCTAAAAATTGTTGAAGGTTGAGCATACCTGGGGTAAGTATTACTTTGTGTGTTTTATAATCTTATGTTTTTATCTAGGCATGAATTTTTGATCATTGTCAAAAGCCAGGTAACAGGCTAAATGAACTTTCAGTTTGACCCAGTACAGCCATTCTTCCATTATGCTCTAAAGCTGGAACAGACTATTGCTTGAAGATACAATGATTAATCACTTGCCTTGGTGTAGCAACTTTTTTGTGTTGAAATATGGTTATGTCATCCTAATCAGTCTTCCATTTTTTTACACTAAACCAACCCCATTCCTTTAATCTTTCTTGACATGTTTTCTAAAGGTCTTATAGCTCTTGTTTTATTCTCTTTCTCGCCCAAATTGCCTTCCACCTTTAGATTATCAATCTAAAGAGTCAGAATTTAATCTAAAATATCTGCTGCTTTTAACTGCTTTTTTTTCACTTTCTGAGACAAAATCGTTCCAGTTTGATTTCTGCTATGTTGTTTTCCCCACTGATGATCAGGCAACTTACATTTCACATCACCACCAAACTATGTTTTTAAATTAATGTAATAGTTACACAAGAAAAGACTCACTTCCTTTTCCTGACAATATGGTCTAGCAGACCCTTCCTTCCCTCTCTTTTCAGCCTTTTATCTTTAGTGGGCACCAATGAATATGCCTTTTACATCTACTGAACTTCCAGGCACACCTAACAGCCTAGAATATTTCTACTTTTTTTTTTTTTTCCATTTTGAAAATTCTCGGTTTTTTAAAAAGCATTAATAGCAGACACGGTTTGAATAAAAATTAAACCCACCATTTCCAGGTAGAGCCCTGAAGCCCACTTCCCCCAAACCTCCCTCTCTCAAGGTCCCTTGTCCTGATGGGCCAGTACCATGTGAACTCCGTGCATACAGCTCGTGTCTCTGTCTCATGATAGCTTCTGGTAGAGCTCTCACACAGTTCACAGTAGAGCTCTGGTAGAGCTCTCTTACACAGCTATGTGTAAGAGAGTTACCATACAGTTACCAGCAGTTACACGAACTGTGATGCTCTCCTCTTCCCACCCCTCGGTCATCTTGGTAAAGGGAGACTCAGGTAAACAGCGTCTCAGAGAGCTTTCTGTCATCTTGGTAAAGGGAGACTCAGGTAAACAGCGTCTCAGAGAGCTTTCTGTCCTCAGCACTCTGGAGATGGTTAAAACATGCCAGCTCTAAGAGCCGAGGCCACCAGCAGCTTGACTGCCTCTTGGCTGTCTCCCAACAGACCTTCTGACTGCTCAGGAATTAACCCTAGCAGTACTGCAGCTTTTAATAAGGGTTAACAGCATGCTAATCCTTGAAAGCGAGGCACCTAACTGTGCAGCTGCCTGGGTGCCCATCTTTCTCCCAGTCCTCTACAATTTAAAAAGGAAGTCTTCTGCAATCCACTTCTTCAGCCTTTGCTTCACCTCTTTGTATCACTGAGGTGCTGGCGTTGAGAATTGCAGTATCT
The DNA here is from genome assembly GCF_018139145.2 of Gymnogyps californianus. Classification (NCBI taxonomy): domain Eukaryota; kingdom Metazoa; phylum Chordata; class Aves; order Accipitriformes; family Cathartidae; genus Gymnogyps; species Gymnogyps californianus. The sequence goes on along the minus strand of NC_059477.1, from coordinate 23,894,880 downwards.
TGGCATACATACTGTAGGGATTTACTTGCTTGGTACATGCACTTTGTAGCTGCAGGTGTCCCCCGATGTGATCCACATTTGTGTGGCCAAATACACTTCAGTTTGCAGAACCCAAGTGTTTAATTAGCTTTTAGCATTTGAAGAAACGGAATAGCGTCTGCTGATGGGATCAATCATGCTATTTAACCAAGGTGACCAATTGCAGCGCCCTCCACATTCCTTCCCCCATCTCCCTGTTTAGTTTGAGTGTTTCATTTAGAAAACTGCAATCAGCTTAACTATTTTAAAGATGATTTTCACTGTATTTTTGATAACTCAGAGCTATATAAAGCCTTAAGCAACTGTGAAATAAATTCATTTGTCCTTGCTTTGCCACTTCAGATTAGGTGTGACTGTAGCCATCATGTCTCAGTTCTCGCTCAGGATCACATGGGGGGGGGGGGGGGGAGTAAACAAACAGGCACACACATGCCTCTGCGGGAGAAATTATGAAATTCTGAGTCCAACTATAGTTTATTAATTATTTTTTCAACTAGAAATATATTAACGATTAGTAAGTATGCTAGTGGTTAGTGTACACCAGTGCTAGCACAATAAGTACACTACTACTTGCAAATAGCCACTGTTGGCCAGATTTATTCTTTAACAGCAGTTGCAACTGCAGGTTCTGTGGACTTAATTCTCCCCTTGCCCTGAGCTGATTGTATGCTTCAACACCTTTACTCCTCTGGATGTTCACTATCACATATGCAAGCCCATTCTTTAACATTCCCATTCTTTTAACTATTCTGTCACTTGTGAAAATTTCCTTGTATGTACTGTATTTTAGTGTGTTCTTGTTGCTCTGGCTGTGATGATATCAAATATCACAGGCTAAGCAAGGTCAGCCCTGCTTAGTCCTCAGAGGTGTCATTACCCTCTGTGTGGTACAGGAGAGGGTGCTGCATTATTTGTAGCCAGTATTGTGCTTTTTGACTTACTGTGTTACAGATTGGTAAACAGTACTAGAAAACCCTGCTGCATTAAAATTTGCTTATTTATAAAAAACAGGACCCAAAAGGAGGACTAAGAGCTCTGTTCAGTCACTCAACATGACAAAGTCAGTTCTGTAGAGGTAGAAACATCAGCTCTCCAGCCATATTGTATTCTAAGTAACTATATTCTCCATACCCAACCTTCCTTTGACACTTGCAAAAGACTGTTCTACAACGCTTTAATGCTACAGTCTACACCTGACTGATAAATACAAAACAACTATCCACAGACTTCAGTTTCACTATTTCAAATCATTCCAATCCTTATTTGAACAACAAACTGTCACCTGGTAGATGACTTTAAAGTACTCACATAACCTGATGTTTTGTCTTTTTAGTTAAACTTCACTATTTATAATACATCACTATGTTCTATGTTTTCCCCTCCCTGCTTCTGTATCAGCTTACTTCAAAATTAACAAAATTTTCTGATATGTATCTTGATGGAGTACACTCTTTTTTTCCATTATTACCTGTAGGAATTCAGGCATCTGATACCCACGTGAAAGTAAGGTACCGTTGTGACCATCTAACCCTATGCAGTGATACTACTATATAACCTCATGCAGTAGTCTCTGCATCAAGCCTGTAATTTGTGATCAAGTTAAATCTCAATTCACATACAGAGTGTAAATAATAACTAAACATAAGTTTCTGTGGGAAGTTGCTTTATTGGTTAATCAGTTTCTTTCATATTAGTAATGTTGACTTCCTTATGCAAGTTACAGAGCAGCGCTTACTCTCGCATTAGTGTCAGCAACACACAATGTTCTTATTCATAAGTCAGAGCAGCCTTGAATTTACATCTTAAAAATGACTGAAGACAGTTGTAAAGGAACCGTGATTACTAAAACAGGAACAGCTTAATATTTCAAGCATCAATGACGTGGTATAGACATCCTCAGGTGCTGGTCTAGTCCATTTACTAAGGGAATGCCTCTAATCAAAGCCACTGTATACCTTAAGTGACAGTATTTCATTAATGAATAAAGTTATTAGGTCCACCTAATTATGTACTGTTAAACATCTGGGGATCCTTCATACTTAAAGATGTTAAAACATTTTAACAATTGCACACTTGTTCAACATTTAAGTTCAATATGAAATTCAGATTTTAAAAAATCCAAATAGAGACTTAAAACTATAAAAAGGTGATGCCCCATTGCTTTGACATTCTCTGAGCATGGCAACAGCAGAAGCAGAACCCCTTATACTGACAATTCTCTATTTTTAAAGTTTAACTTGAAACTTTGAAGACTGATTGAATATTTAATGAGCATTTCTTGGCACACTGCAAATTCTTCTCTTCACAGTAAACTGAGATATAGGAGACTTACAGATTTACAGTTCACATAACCTGATGCAACTAGATACCACAGCTGCATAAAAATGCAGACAAATCATAAGATTAAACCTGTGAGTGTTTGATAGCTATGTAAATACTTTTGAATATTCCACATGGTGATCTATCTCCATTATTTGCCACTAAATAACTAAGGGGATACTTAATTCATACATGGCACATAGTTAGATGTACTATGAAGAATCATGCCAATCCAGTGAAATCAAAGATTAAGGCTTTGAATTTTAGGTATTTCAGTTTATTCTCTCCAATGGAAGGAACAAGGGAATGGTCCATCAGCAAGTTGTGGGTTTTTTCTGGAGGATTTCAACTACATCGATCTTGAAGCTTCCCCCCTCTCACCCCAACCTCCTCCACCTCTTGATGCCCACTTTTTACTGAGAGAGAGTTAGGTCACTATTAATACAAATAACAAAATAATGCCGCCTTACATTTCATATAAGACAAGACTAGAGTGTATTCTTCAGAAATGCCTAGTCTTCCGCTCTGAATAAGTTTTCTTCAGCCTCTTCATCTATTTTACCAGTTGCTCTGAAGAGTATTCAAATGACTAAGGATGAACCTAAGAATTAGCTTCCCACCCTACCCCTAAACTCCTGGTTTAAGCATTGTTTGGGGGTGCCAATGCATTCATGGAAACTAATGCTTTAGAAATTGCCAAGCAGATCATTTGTTGAAACAGAAGACAGTTGTTCTTCACATCCAGCAGCTGCTATCAATGAAGCAGCTACTAAAAATACACTCATTATACAATCACAAACTGGTAACTAGTAAATGTCACTGGCATTTGTGTATAATCACGTTGGCTGTAGTATGTTATTGGCACAAGACCATTCTCAAAGTTTGAGTTCACAGAGGAATTAGCAACTTGCATCCAAATCCAACTCTTTTGGATTCTGTTCGGCACTGGAGTTGTGTCTATTTCTGTTGGAGATACAGCCCTTGTTATTTCCAGGCCCTAAGTTATACATGCACAATCACTCAAATAACGATTACCAATAGATGTAGTTGAAATTTCCTAATAGTTTTAGTGTCCTTTTCAGATACAGTTGTTTCTCCCTTTCCCAATGCTAAGAGATTTTCTTTCATTGCTATATTAGCAAATGGGGAACAATGCCTGTCCTGCACAGGATTGCATTTTCATCCTGGTACTGATTACATGAATGGGAATCACAAGTTACAGGCTTTCAGAGTCAAGCTTTTAGTTTCTGGCTTGTACCCACATGTTCCAAAATGGTACAATATTTGTAGAACCCTGAAGCCAAAACAGAAAACATAAAATGTGAAAGGTGGGGAGAGAAGCAGCACTGCCTATTGTAAGACACTAATGAAGAATACCAAATTCATTCAACATCTTCCACTGGGAAGCGAGTGAAGTCATTCCTCAACCGATAATGTGCCTGTAGATTACTCCTTTGTGCATTAAACAGCAGAGGAGCAGAAATATCCTTCTGCCTGTCCTCACAGAAATGGTGATTCTCCAGATCAAGCAAAGCAGAACTCCTCTTGTTTTTCTCTACCTCATCCCCTCTCCTTTCCCCTCCCATTAATTTTATTCTCTTAAGTATCTTGAATAATTTAGGAATAACTAAGTCCATTAACAGTTCTAGTGGTCTTTCCAGGGTGATCAAGGGAGGGGGGAAGGAAGTGTTCATCTACTCTTTCACTTCAACACTAGCTGTGCTACTGTTAGGTGAATGTGAGGTTTAATACAACTAAAAAGAGAAAACTATACGTCTCTTCCAAATCTGCTCCTTGAAGACATATACACACCAAAAATGTTAAGGTGTTAAGTGCTTGTGTTAAGGAGCAGGAACAGCTGACAAAAAATAATGCAACTTTATGTACAATACATTGCAACAGATTCTTGACACACAGTTTCTGTGTTAGTTACCATGTCACATAGCTCTTGCAAAGAAGACAAAACAAAATGTATTTTTAAAAAGTGTAGTTTCCCATTACTTGCAAATTTCATGTCATTTTAAGAAGGACACCTTCCCCCTCACAAAGCTACCTAATCAGAAATTTTAAAGAAAAAAAAAATCTACCTTACCTGTGATTTTTAATTGGATTGTATAAAATAATCCACATAGAAAGCATCCTTTTCAATTAAAAGCTGTGAAGCATTTCCGTTGATATTGCTACAGCTTTGCTTTATCATCAAAGTAGACTTCATAAGAAATCCATCTATAACAAGTGATGTTACAGATTCAGCTATCCAGTCAGCAGCCAAGCGCTAACAGACCGTCACAGCTTCAGAACCTCAGAGCATTCACAGCACCCAGAAACAGCTGTCGTGCCTGCGAAGATGGCAGCTCTGGTCCAAACACACTATTTTGACTTCAGCCTCACATTCTGTTAACACACAGACAATTAAAGTAAGACACATTTTCCCTTCTACAAAAAGCTCTATTTGCTTGGCTACCAACCCATCAACTTAGGCATTTACAGTTACTCTTCAATCTAGTTGTAGTTGTCCAACACCTGATAGATGCACTCTGGCCAAGCATTCAAGGATGCACACCCTACTGCTCAACAGCATCTTTTCTTTGTTTCTGTTTAACAGAATTCTTTCCACCTTCTCAGCAACTGTGTATTAAAATAGGATTCTAAGCTGCTCCAACGGAAAATGTTTGCTTTGTCTGGTAAGAGAGCATTAGCTGCTCTCATGTTATATTCTCATCCTTTACTCAGTATGTGTGATCCCATGCCTCTTGGTCCACTTCCATGTCATTTTCGTGTCTTCCTTAGAGATCTTCATGTTGTATGCTACGGTATGCTAGGGCACAAATCACAAGTAGCTGGGAAAAACTAGGGCACTGATTACTAAATATATGTCCCCAAAATGGAGACATCCTGTGGTTTAACATCTTTCAGCTGCAAGTATGAGAGCTCTTGTGTTGGCCTTAAAACCTCTAGTCACAAGAATATTTCCAAATATCATCTGGTGATGCTTTCCCAGTAAAACTGCTCCCTTCTCCAGGTACATCTGTAGTCTTAATTTTATTCTTCTGTAGAATAAATAAAAATTATATCATCTATAATAACTAATGAGATAATTTTTACTATCTCTCTTCTTTTTTTCCCCTAGCCATCCTTTACTTCTAAAGTCCTGGAGTCTGAACTAGATCAAGATCCCACTGTGCTACATGGATATCTGCTGCTTCTTCAAAGAACTTACGACAGTAAGTCATAGCACACCTTTATTGGGGTCTGCTATTTTGTCTGCACAATTACACCGACATTTCATTTACTGCAATATCCTGACATTCCTTCCCTAAACATTTTGACTGCCACTCAAAAGCAGCAAGGGGATTGTAAGTGGTATGGCATAACTAGTCGCCTTCTGTTGGAAGACATCTGTGATACAGGTTGCCCAAACTGTAGGTATTCTCGGGCCCAAAAAGAAGTCTGTTTTCCCTGCATGTAAGGCATCCACAACAAAAATTGACTGATGTCTAACTTGTGCTTGCAGTTGCTAGAAACACTTACTTGTTACTTGAGTAGATATGTTTTCTTGTTTGAACAAGGAATAAACATGTCAAGTTCATCAACAAGAGTTTTTCTGGTAGAATTTAATAAAAGAGTCTAAGAAAAAATGAGTCTCTAGATATACAACAGCAAGATTTAAAAATGTGTTACACATATGTTGGAAGAAGGTGGAAAGAGAAAGTTTGGCTAAACAATATTACCAGCTAGTAACAGAAAATCTCATTGAAGAGTTTCACAGTACTATAGTGTGTGTAGACATTTCAGTTAATTATCAAGCAAGTTCAGTTACACAGACAAGAAACCCTAAAGTTCAAGCAAGGTGGTTTTACTTTTAATCTCTGTTACATAAGATGATATTTGCCTTCAGGAGTTCAAATAAAAGGGCAATGTACTTTTAACATACGGGACTAAGGAACATACAGTAGTATAGTTTTGTAGTCAAAACCAAAGAAAACAACAACAAAGCACAGTTATTTGAACTTTCCCCCAAACCAGAATAATTGGACTCCACCAATTTGGTTAAAATAGTGAAATGTCATATAGACTTGTATTACCACAGATGGAGATTACATTAGCCTTATGAAATAACTTTAGTCACCCTGGCAGAGAATACCAAGGTTTGAGAAAAAACATGTCACCCCCTCCCACCCAAAGTACAAAGAAGGAGATTCCTTTCACGGTGCAGCCTCTCTGTGGCAGTTACAGATCAGCATGCTGTATAGGAATGCTTGAAACACGGACTTCAAATATCACAATGAACACAGACACCAGGATCCTGGGAGTGAGTTACAATTTTCAAGTCTGTCCCTCAAGACACAGTGAAATCTAGAATGTAAGCCCCAGTTAGAAACTAGAAAAAAACCCTACCTCTTCTATCTCACCATTTTCAAGTGAAGGATGAAGCGTTCTTTTGCAATCAGACCCTGAAACAGAACTTTTGAACTACCATGTGGGTTGCCCCCGCCCTTGGAATTAGCCCTTGATTGGAGGCAAGAACAAGGAGGAGAAGGAAGTGGTAATACACATTGACAGGGGACTAAGATATAGGAGAGAAAACAGGAGAGAACAGCAGTGAACAAATGTTCATCAGTTCTCTTTATGAATTTTTATTTACTAAAACATTCCTTGAAGGGTTTCAGCATTAAGTTAACACCGTTATTTGTAATCAATAATTGACTCTGTACTAGAAAAGGAATGAGACCTCTTTGAGATCATTGCACAAAAACCTGGCAGCAAACCATTAATAACCCTTTGAAATGCACATATAGATCAGTTTCTGAAACTGAGTTACAGAATGTCTCTAAAGTGCAAAATAAATATATTGTTAAAGAATAGAAACTAAATACAATTACTTTTATTTAAATCAAGTCCAGCAAGAAATTTTTTTAATACGGCAAATACCCCAGCACTTGCTGCATGCGTCCATAATCTAGCTATTTCATCATGAGTGTGATCATGTTTCCACCCCTCTCCCCAAAATGTATAACCTTGACAAGAAATGCAAAATAGATAAAATATAACATGAAGCATTTTCTTTTAATATATATTCCCATTTTGGTATTTAATGCTTAATCTATAAATAGATGCTCCCAGACACAAGAATGCTTTGTAAGAGTGTTATTGTGCTGTTTTAAGATTAAAATATTTTACATGAATAAGTCCAAAGCAGTTCATTCTTTAATCATACTTCCAGTGAACAAAAATTTCTTCTATTTCATTAAGTATCAAAACTGGAATTTGCATTTTATCAGTAAGTGACTATATGCTGATGACTACTGTAAAATATACCTAGTTCACAAAAAGTATTGCTTATCTGAGTGCTAGGTAAATACTATATCCAGGTACTCAAAGAGTAGATGAGAAACGTCATGTAGTGCTACTGTGAAGAAAAGTTTTTAAGTAGTACAAAAATTTCCAATAATTTATGTCCTGAATTTTTTTTGTGTGCTACCAGGAAAAAGTTAAAGGAGATTAAAAAAAAAATCAAAATACTTATCCCGACTACTCTCAGCTGAAGGAACAAAACAATCTATTTTTTAAACAGAAACAAAGTATTGTATATAATTAAGAATTTCTACTAATTACAAATTTAATTTAACAAAGTAATATGGAGGCAGCATGTGGTAGATTTAAATTCATACAATCTGTTAGAGTAATACATAATTGAAAATTAATGATCTAAAATTCTTAGATTGCTTTAAATCTGTAATTTCAGCATAGAGCTACATATTGTTCAGTCTTGAAGGCTAAAATCAGGAATTTTTGATTCTCATTCTAACATAAGCAAAGCTCATCTGCACCTTCTCTTAAACCTTTTTAGCAGCATAGTCAGCTTTATAAAGAGAAAAAGGCAAAATATTACCATAATTTACATATTCTAATAATCTTTCCAAGGCATCAAAGGACCCAGCTTGAAATTCCTATAACAACTGACAAAAATATATTAACATATACTTGCATTTACACTTTCAAAAATTTGTAGTTAGCATTAAGTTGGCCTATGAAGCAGTAGTAAAGTGCAAAATATTTGGTATAATATCTAGTGATTAGCTTTTGCTTCTGTGGAATACAAGTGAGTAAGCCTGGCTCTTCCATTGACAGATACGGTGTTTGATGGAGGACCAACCTGGAGGCAGAGGAACAAAAAAAGAAAAAAAAAGATAAAAGAAATATTAACCTAACTTTTCAGATTCTTCTCTCTGTAGTATTTTACACAGTATTACTTCAAGGAAACAGAAATACTGTTACCTCAGTTAGCATTTTTCTCATTGCAATGAAAGACCTCCTATATGATTTCTGAACAAAGCACATATGCTACAGAAGTGGAAATATATGAAATTACTTAAGAACATATTTTATCCTATCTAAAAATTCCGTGTATAACTATTCAAAACATGCATAATTTTTAGTCCTTCTCCAGACCTGGTTGCAAAGAAATACTTGAAAAAACATCACTAAACCTAACACTTTGTATTAAATATTGAGTAGAGCTGATTTCTTACAAAATCTTCTAACACTCCTTTATACCATGGTAATGCTTCTCTTATCAGGAACTCTAACTTTTAGGATAGATAGCAAAGACCTGATTTTCAGGGGAGCTGCATAGACCAACAACTCCAATGGAAGTTAACGGGAGCTGTGGACGCTCCACAGCCATGCAAACCACATACCACAGCACACAGTTTACTAAACACAATGAAAACATTCTGAAGAGAAAAATGGTTAAAAAGAAACCTCACTTGACCCATTTTAGGTTAGTAATTACTGAGGGCCCTATTGAACAGAAAAGACCAGCAACACAAAAGGCCACAGATCTCAGCATTGCATACTCACAACATATTAAGTAAAACGGGGGAAAAATAAAGAATTTGGCTAGTGGTGCCAGCATTTTATTTTTTTAATGATTCTCTCACAGAGCTGAAAGAAAGGAGAGTATGGTAAGAGGTAAAAAGAGAAGCAAGCGCCTAACAGACCTCTTTCATAATTCAAATGGATGAGGTTATTACTCCTTTTGCTGAGTGCAGCATGAGAGTGGAAGCTATGAGGTGAATGCATTCAAGAAGTCCTTTCAATACTGGAAATCACTTTTGGGTGCTAATAAGTTATTGATACAAAATGCTTCATTTCTCTGTCCTACTCTCCATGTTAAACATAAAATGAGACCATGTTTTTATTACATTTGCCATAGGCCAAAAAAGCTCTCTGTCTGCTGTCAGACATACCTGTACCACAGCATATGTGCTCTGGGTAAGAGTGAAAAGAACAGCGTGTACAATTTTATGTTTGGCAAAATTTCAGTGGGTTCTTCATTGCATTTTTTGCGCGTGTGTGTTTTGGGGTTTTTTTGAAGCCTGTTTCAGGTTTCTGTGTTGCAGAATGCTTTTCTTTACCCTTACAGCATCTTCATTATTATAATTTCTCCTTAAAAAGTATAGCCCCTTCCTCACCCCCAGCCTCAAAAGATACTATGCTGAGAAAGAACATCTCCTGCCCACAGAAGAGAAAGGGAGGGGAAAAGGACTTCAGTCATCATCTCTCTCTTCTTCCCCATGTCATTCTTGTACCTAGACTGATAAAGTCTATACAGGTCAAATCTACCCTAAGAACATTTCTATTAAAAAAGAATTAATAACCACATAATGAAATTTTTCTTTGTTTCTTTCTAGTAGAAATAGACTTCTTGAATTTTGAAAAGCACATTCCGAACTTTATTTTTTAAAACAGTTATAAGCTACCGTGCCAACAGCCATGCCTATGCATATTTCCCATAGAATCATAAAACAAAGTTCACACACTATGCAAAACAAATAAAAGTTCAGTATTATTCAGAATGTAATTATGCACTGGAGGAAAAAAAAACCCTTAATAAAAATGTATGCAAACAAAAGCCACACAATATTTCCGGTAGAACAGATAGATTTGACCTCTAAGCGACTCTGAACAATACAGCGTTTTCTTAATCTTATCCTGTTTTTAAAGTGGCTGTGGTTAGTGACATGTAGTTAGAAGTAATACTACGGTGTATTATGTACCACTTTTACTGACTAGAGGTCAAAAACTACTTGAGCATGCTTGTAACCTTTCCGGGAAACTGAATCTTCCTATTCAGTGTAGAAATGATGGGAGGTCTACAAGCCTCAGAGAGGCTATTGCAGTGCTACACTGAAACAAAACCTTACGTATGAAATGGATTGTTCTAATATCTGACCATCCACTGAGAGATTTTGACCCTAGGGAATCAAAGACTTCCATAGAACAAAAAAACCCCCCTTGCATCCATCCACCACACATCATTTGTTTCTTTCAAGTTTCAAGTGGGAAAGGGAGGAGAAACAAGAAATACTGAATTTCTTTAACCTTCTGCAGTGAGAAATTATTCCTTAATACAGAATGCAAAATACTAACGCTGGGTCAAGAAAGCTTTGTGTGAGACTATCATTAAATTGTCTGGTTACAAATTTAAAACAATAGAGATTTTTAAAGTGTGCAACGTTTTACCCAATGAGAGAAGTACAGGTGAATTCTAGGAGAGAGAAAAGAAAAATTAAGCCACAGTTTTAAGCTGAGGGGGTGGGGGAAGATGGTCCTACCAGGACTGTTGACAAAACATTGAGAAATATCTTACTAATGATACCAAACACCAGCAGGAGGCTTAAAGTACATTTAAGAAGAATGAAGGACCTGATAAGAGTCTAAATAAATAGAAAAATATAATCTTCAGAACTTCTCTGTGTTATCTGCCTCAGAAGATTGCAGCTACTTCAGGTCTAGGGTGAAGTTGCTTAGCATGTGTCTAAAACCATACCACTTCAAACCATACAAACACAAACAAATAATTGAATATGTTCCTGATTTTATGAAAGAGATACTTAAATTGATAACTTAGAGATTTCTAATTCGTTTCAGGAAGATTTCCAACTGGATTTGTACTGTTTGAAAATATGGACATAGGAAGCTTTGCACGTGCATTCACCAGTTTATTCTGCAAAACTGAACTCTCTTCCCCACCTCCCTTCCCATTGTTAAGAGACCTCCTGGCAGCACTTTGTGCCAAAGCTAACTGCTTTTAGCGTCAGGCATTAATATGGTAATCTTGAAGGAAGTACCATGAGTTCATTGTTATGGATGCAATGATGAAAACTCACCCTTTTCAATTTGGCAGCAGCTTCTCCAGAGCGGATTGCAGCCAGCAAGCTCTGGTGGATCTGTTCTGGGTCAGAGCGCTGGAACGTCATCGCAGTTTGTCTCTTAGTGACAGGGGGTGGGGGGTCAGTGGAAGCACCTGACTGCGCCTGAGTCGTCTGCTCACTATTCACATTGCTGCCTTTCTATAAAGGGAGGAAGTGGGAGGAAAAACAAAACAAAAACCTTTAATCTGAATTAGTCATAAATGGAAAACTAAGTCAACCTGGCACAAGGTTGCATATCAAACTGCCACCATTCTAGTGTTTGCTTCATTCAAGATTTCAGAGATCAGCCACATTTCCACTATAGCACATCGTTTCTCCCTCAGATAATTATGCCAGCAAAATTTTATACCCCCGTTCAAGTGTGTTTGTGCCATGATCACTTGAAGCCAAACTCATCACACTACTCAGAATTAAATTTAAGAAATCAACACACAGAACCATAAAGAACAAATCATAAGCACTCCAAACATAAAAATAGGTATACACAGTATAAATGATTCTATTTAATTTACTGTTCTTCGAAGTAGGGGATGCTAATTATGGCAAGAAACAATTATTTCCAATAATCTGAATGAGGTTGTTTTCACTTTTAACATTCCCTGTATTCTTGTATTTCATTATGATGCTGTGCTACTCCTAGACACCACAAGGTGTCTATGAATACACCGCTTCCTGATCAGGGAGCAGTTCAGAGACTAGCCTCTAGACTAGTCACACTAGATGACAGTGGATCAACAGTCAACCAATATCAGAAATAAAGTTTACCTTATCCATTAGACCATTTTGTGACCCCCCTGTTATGGTCTGTAAGGAAGGGTTTTTCACTTGAGGCATGGAGGCAGCTGAGGAGAATTCAGCTGCCGAAGCGGCAGAGGAGAGTTCAACAGGAAATTCCTCTCCCGGTGCCTGGCTAGTGATTGTACGCGTCTTATTGAATGATTTTGACCTTTTGACTGCGGATGAGACAGCAAGAGCAAAAGGGGATGGTCTCGAACTGGAGTACGGCTTTGGAACTGCAAAAGTTCTAAGAGTTCTTAGGTTCAACGGTGCTGGTGGACAGGAGGGAAAACTTGAAGGTTTATCGTTTTTAACAGGAGAAGTGGAGGATTCAATTTTTTTTCCGTCATCAACTTTTTCTTCATCTGCTGGAGGAGAGGAAGTACTTGTTTTATGTAAAGACAAAGAAGTTGGATCAGGTGATGAGGTATTTTTTCCCTTCTCTGTATTCTTAGCTTCATTTTGAATGGAATTAGGAGCACAAATAGTACTTCTGGCAATTGCAGATGTGACATAATGACCTGAAGCTCTTCGTTGCATCTGCAGATAAAAAGAGCTAGGCTTCATTGTAGGACTTAATGCATTTGACTTGTCCTGAGTCTCAGAAGAAGCATTTGTATTATCCAAGCTTAGCATCAGTGGGACACGCTGTTTGGAAGACTCTGTTTCCGTCCGATTGCTCTCAGTAGTAATCTCAGCTCCAGACATCACAACACGTTCAGAAATGCTGTTCACTCTGTGCAGCAGATCATTTGCTGCTGCAGGTTCATTTTGTGAACCAACCTGTAAATGACCCACACTTTTTGGAAGATGAGAAATTTCAGCTTGCACTATGAATTCTTTGGGGTCTTCATGCTTCAGAGAGTTTTCCAAAGTAGATACCTCTTGATCCTTATGATCTGATGGAATTTCTGATTCCCAGCTCTTCATTATTTCTAAGGATTTTGGAGGCACTATTTTATAAGTAGTCATTCCAATTTTTGGTATGTAATCCCTTGTAATTTCATTAGCGGGCTTGGGTTTAGGTTTGGTGTCCTGTCTATAAAGAGGGTGACCTTTTACAGGAGAGCCATCTGGAGTTTTTGCAGTTGGTTCTGGTGAAGCAAAATTACTACCATTTATACAAATGTGACTCTGATCTTTTATGGGAATTACTTTTTCATGGGTAACTTCTTGTCTCTCAAGATTTTGTTCTGTTGAAGTATCTTCATCCTCTTGTATTCCATGCATCACTTGAAGAGGGTTGTTTGTATCTGTGTTGTGTTGAGGGACCAGTCCTCTGAATGTGGATGATTCACAACCCTGAGGAACAATAATTTCTTTCTGTGTAGTCCTTCCAAAATTGCTATCCGATGGACCTGTCTGGATTGCAACATCCTGAGTTTTTACTGTGTCCAAGCTGGTTTGATTTGTTTTCTGATCTTGCTTTTCTGGAATCAGTTGAGGATAATTCCCATGACTTAGAGAGATGTCATTTTTATATGCCTGGCAGTTTGATAGTCTGTCAACTTCAAGCTTGTTATTTTCTCTAAAATCTACTGTTTTAATTTCAGCTGTCTGAAGTTCTTTTCCTTCTTCTGTTGTTGGAAGGAGTTTTGTATCACTGTGATCTTTAAGTAAAAGAGAGATTCCAAAATTAATACAAATGCCAAAAAGATTCAACCTCCCCCCTTACATCACAAAGCCCCACATCCAATGTATTTATCTACAAGGACTGGCTCCTCACTGATATTAAAATTTTCCTTAACACTTACTTTTAAAGGCTATTTAAAGATATACTTATCTTTGACTAATATTGCCAAATAATAGTATTCTAACTCAGGTATTCTTCCTTAATTAACAGGCTACTGGTGCCATGCATCAACTTAATAGAAAAATCTATTCTAGAATCATTTTAAAAGTGCTAATGAATTTCAGTTGATTATATAGACATCAGTGACTCAAGAGCTCAAGGACTATTCAATATTAAGTTAGATGCAATTTTGATTTAGTTCCACACTTTTGTGGCTTCTGTTCTTTAGTTTTAACATTACAAATGTTATCTGTCAACTACACCTTATGTATTTGTACAAGGGAACAACTGGAAAACATATGGAAAAAGCAATTTTAAAACTCTATTTTTCCAGCTGTTTAGCAGGTCTGATAATTCAGTTTTCTACCCCTGGACTAACACAGGAATATTTGGGTCTAATTGTTTTAAATACAATATTGGGAAAAATTAAATTCTTTAGGGATACTCATTTGGGGTGGTATTTTGCAAAAAAAAAAGTGTCTCTGCATTTCAAGTATGTTATAAAATGGCAGTTAAAACTTATATCACATATAAACAGGACTCATGCAGTATATTGTTATGATTTATAAACAGAGGTGTGCTGAATATAAAAGACTATGGAAGGCCTAATATATAAATCTGAAAACCAGTGTCACAAAAGGGTAAAATAAATCAGTCAGGTCACTAAATCCACAGAAAAATTTATGATTCATTAGATGCACAGGATGTCGTCATTTCTTTTCAAATCAGCGTGTCACTTTGTTCTATTTGTGTTTAAAAATATTTGCATTTTCATGCAGAAAACTCATGCTAATTTCATAAGCAAAGAACAACTGATGGCCTCTCCTTCCCCGCTGCGGCGCGGTGCCCATGTCACACCACATGGCAGGATAACCTCTGTGTCCAGACTTCTCTCTCCTCAGCACTGCTCTGCCCATACTGCCCTACAACAGCAGGATGCGGCTTTGACTACTGTTATAATGAAAAAATATTAAAAATAAAAACCCCAAAACCCCAAACTGCAGTCAATTCTTGTCACCTCATCTCAAAGAGGATACACCAGAGCTAGAGAGAGTACAAAGAAAATAATCTGATGATAGCAATTCAAGAGTTGACTGTATTGTCATTTTTTTCAAAGGAATAGAAAAGTTCTCTTCAACCTTGCTTTGAAGTATTAAACATGAGTGGGAACTACTCACCATCGGTTTTATTTTGATCCAAAATTCTAAGCTTCCTGTCTTTTTCAAATGCAGCTTGCTCACTGCTTATCTTAGTCTGTAGTTCTCTGCAAAGCACAACAGTACATTAAATATGCTGGTATCATTCATTTCAGTAAACACAAGAAACTATGCAAGAGAACTGGCAATATTCCTCAAACACAGATGGACAAAATAGAATCACTCTGCCAAACACTGGAGTACTCAACAGAATAGATTTTTTTTTTTTTTGAAACAAGAGGAAATGCTGCTATGATATTTTACCAAAATGACATGCAGCTTCACTCTCTTCTGTGTAAGCAGATGATCAGTTTTCCTTTCGCTTCTCCCCCTCCTTTTGTTTACTCATGCAATTTGAACAAGCCCCTTTCCAGTAATAACTCCGTTTCAGTGAAGCCACAATGGTTTATCATTCCTATAACAGTGTTCTTAGTGTGAAGAGGTCTGAAACCCCCAACATTTAAAACGTGTCCTTGATTTTGTCCCCGGCACAATATACAGGAAGCTGCATGAGACACTGACTGCATATGAACATCTGAACTGTGCAGTACAGAATTTTCAAAATAGTAATGAAGAATTTTCTGTCCCTTTCAAGAAATACCTTGAGAACAACAAAGAAACACGCATCAAACATGTTACTTGCATACTAAACATTTTGCAAATGCCTACAATTTCTGTCCTCAGACCACGGGGGACAAGAGAAGTGCACAAATGCTGAATAAACCCCCTATCTTTTTTGGGGGAAATATTAAGTCCTTGGCTTAAAAAGGTAAATGAAAAAGGCCAAAACACTTAAAATTTTTCTTTAAAAAAAATTATTAGAACTTCAAACTTACATCTCTGTTTAAGACATTTTTATTTTCTGTAGTTACAAATACTGGCATTATGAAGATTCCAGTTCATTTGCCACATCAAATGTATTATTTGTCAGGAATCAGTGCCTTGAGCTGAAACATCTGCTTTGAATCATTTAAAATGATAAATTCCTCAATAACCATCCATCCTCGTGTTGCTTGTACAGTCCAAAATATACTGTGTCCAATAAACCACTAAACAGGAGCATACGCTCTCAAAATTATTGTTGGAAGAAAGTTAAAGCTCAGTCCTGCACTCTCTACTCTTACTTATCTCCATTCCCTTGAGCACAGCTGAGGGACTGAACTACAAGTATTCACAACAGGCTGAACTGTTTTTAAAAAAAAAAAAAAAAAAAACAAACCACCAAACCAAAATCAAACCCAAAAGCCACAGAACACCACAGAGTATCATTATAGAAATCAGTGGTTTTGACTGGAATACTACACATATCCCTGGTTTGATTAAAAAGCACTTCTTCAGAGTAACTAGATCTTTTATATAAGATCTGAATTATCAAAAGTTTTCCAGAAATATAATGTCAGAGAAACCCTAGTCCTCATTCTGGAATCCCTGTGATATTTCAGGAAAGAAAGGATTGCCAAACTCTAAAGTCAGAGCACAGTGCATGCTAGATGATACTCACCAGAATTACAGGCCATGAAAGGCTATTACAAGTTAGTGAGGGAAAAAAGAAACATCCCCTGGACAATTGGCCAAACTGGCCCAATAACACAGGTCTGATAATTTGCAAGTTCAAGACAGCTTAAAAATAAAATTTGGCTGATCCTCCTCCTTGTAGATTCCCATAGAGCAGACATACCCAAGCAACTGGCACCGTATTTGTCAGGACAGAGCACCAAAGATTTTTGCAAAGCCCCATTTGGCCTTGGACTGATGAAAAAGACCCTTGAAATACAAGTCAAAGCTCTCCATACTACCTTGAAAGTCCTTGGCTACTAGGGCAGTCACACATTTTGGCTTCAGTACAATAATTGAAATAGTTCTTTCAATTTAAATTGGGAACAGTAGCCAGTTTAGTTGCCCCAGGGAACAGAGAAATAGTGAATTACATTAACACAATGGGACTTCTCTGGACAATCAACATTTATTTCAAGCAGGCACTAACTCATGTTGGAAACCTGCTGAGTCAGGTAGTTTAACAAACATGCTGAAGGGCAAAGGTACAGCATCACCAGAAGGGAAAAAGAGCGGTTAAGGAAACTAATGTGTTTATTCTTTAAAAAGGCAGAATTAACTTGTTTTCCTGAGAGCAGATTGATTGAGACAGGTCAAGACAACTGGCTAACGTATAAGGAAAAGACAAAAGAAAAATTAAAACCAAAACAAATATGCAAGCAATAGATAACTGTGCCCAGAACAACAGAAACGGCCGATCTACCTGTTTTTCCCCAACTGTAAGAATGAATTTGTAAATTTTCATTTAACTAATCAATCCACATTTTTTCACAGCATGCTGCTCTAGTAAATATGCTGGGTATTTTAGAGCTGGGTTCAGCTTTTCTGGGGTCTGGCTGTTTGAGTAGTAAGGAAAGGGAGGCTTAAACAGAATAGCCTGCAGAACACTTCTTTGCCATTTTTGTTGAAAAGCTTCATGAATTACTGTGCACAGAAGAGTGCTACAATGAAAGCTAAGCATATTAAGCTCATTCCTCTCTCACAATTCTCTGTTCTGTGCTCCACAATGAAACAGCACTCTACGTTTTATTTGCCTCCCCCATTCCCTCCCCAATGCTCCTTTCTTTGTCACAAAACGTACTTACTTGCCATCTGTGCTCATATTTTCTTGTTTTTCTTCCTTGAAGCTTTGTGAGTTGTCTACAGAAACACTGCCAGAAACTGGAGCTGACGAAGCAGGATCATTTTTTTCAGTCTCCAGTGGTACCTCAGCAGAGCTGAAGACTGCAGTAACCTCTCCTATCCCGACAGAGGTATTTGTACTTTCACTGTCCTCTCTGTGTTGCACACTCATCTCTTCCCTTTCATCAATTTCCTCCAGGTTGTATTCTGAGCTCCTGACACCTACACTCACAGAAAGAAAAAAAAAAAAAAAACCAACACAAAAACCGAAACAACCCACAGCTCTCAATGCAGGGTGTAGATACAAAGGGACTAGTGAAGTCAGCCTAAGTAGTTTGAAGAAGAAAAACTGAGACTTCTTTTCATAATTCAGGTAAAAAAAAAAAAAAAAAAGACTCAGAGTTTTAACTTCACGGTATTTTCTGGTTCTTTCCAATTCTCTCTTTTACACGTGAGAATATGCTCATCACCATGCTACTGTCCATCTGTTTCTGCCTCTGTAACTACTGTGTAACATTTTCCTTGTTTAACCCAAGTACTGGATAAGGATAGATCAAAATATATTTAACAATATCATAATCCCAAATTTCAAGGAGGCAGACAGTTTACTTTACCCAGGTTTCTTAATACTTCTATTAGCTCTCCAATGAGGTTTAAAATACATGGTTCCTTTATATCAAAGTAGGTGTGTTAGAGAAGTAAAGAGCAAACCAAATCTCAATTTGGTTTGAACAAGTTTGATCATCACTATCAAAAATTTCCCATAATTATCCTAAGTGTATTAAAACATAGTTAGAAGTGTCTTGTGCAGTGCCCTGTGTTACAGTAGAAATGCACAAAAATAAAGTACACGGAAAAGTGTTAAACCATAAAAATAATGAAGTTTTCAGCTAGAGCATAGTTAAACTAAAAAGTTTAGTTACTGTATTAGGACACACATAAGTCAGTGTACCTCAAGTTCAACTAATAAATCCACCTATTTTGATTTCCAGAGGGATTAACCATCTCTAGCTTTACTTCCCTGCCAGCAATCTTCCTACAAGATGACGATTCACATTTTTCAAATATTAGTAAGTAGACCATACAATTAACCTCTTGGCTTTGCACCTTGCATTCTGTAACACAAAGGAGATAGTAATTCCATCTATATAGTGCAATATGGTGCCATGGAAGGCTACTGGCAACAACTGAGCCATACAAGCAGTGTACTCTGCCTGACCTGACCAGGATATTCCTGTCAGCTTTGCATGCACCAGTACGTGTTAGGTACAGGCCTTGCACTTGGGCAATTAGGTTTCAGACTCTTCCAAGTTGTATCAGTAAATTTCCAAGTGTAAACAAAGGCTAACAATGAATACAAAATACTGGCTTAAAGCAAGCAATACTGGAAAGCAGCAGATCCCAGAGCACAAAAAAATCTTAGACTGACTTTTTTTTTTTTTTTTACAGACTGGTATCCTACAATGCTTCCAGTACTTCTAGAGAAGTACACTGTTATAGAAACATAATAGAACACTGTATATATTGGAGAAAGTCTCAGTACAGAACAGAAACTTTGATTTTTCCAAGAGGGTCATTAGTTAAGAGTTCAGTAATACCAAAGTTACTCATTCGCAGTTACAGAGCAACTACAAAAGCCAAACATTTTACTATTTAATTCTAGGTTTTTGTATTGCACCCTTGTAATAACGCTTTGTAGTTACGCATTAAGCAATGTGATCAACGTGTCATAGCGCTGAATGCAGAGGTGATTTAGATCCCCAGGGAAAGAGGGGCAAGACTGCAAAGCGGTGCAGGTGAGCTCCTTCCATGGGATTTAAACACAGGTACATACAAATATGCCACACTGGTATTAAAGGGACTCCTTAAGAATTTACTAGTAGTAAGGGCCTTCTCTTCCTTTCCTCCTCGCCAAACCCTTTCATCACCATCTAGGGAAAAGTCCTGCCAGCAGCCTCATACTTTGGGAGATGATTTTAGTGATAGCAATACGATTTTATGTGTGCAAAGATAAATATATATGTCACAAGGTACAAACAAAGCATGACAGAAGGTGGGCAAACATCAAACCTGCTGAGACTGTTCCACAGCCCATAATCAGCTCTCAAGAACACGGTCTCCTTCACCAATGAGAACTATTATGCCATGGGCCTGAGCCATCACCAGCCACAGGAACACAGACGAAGACCTTCAGTCTAAATACTCTGTGGAAACCTGAATTATACAACAAAGCACAGCCAGGACTTCTGACAAGACAAATGGAAGCATTCTGTAGTTGCTCTGGCTTTGTGCCCAGCCAGTGCTGCCACCTCTGTCGCTTTTCCTCTGGAGAGAAGTATAACAAAGGCTGAGTTGTATCTATACTGATGGAATGGAAACTTAGCTTGGGTTGGTAGGAGACATTCCTGCTATGTGAAAGTCTGTCCTTTGCTGTGCTAGGAACACTTCCAAGCGTTGGAGTGGACTAACCTGACCTACAAATGTGTAATACCAAACAAAAACCCTCACACTTTTTCCAAAGTGCTCTACTTCATTTGTCAGCAGAATATCAGCCTTGTTTGGAGTTAATTTCAACTAGTGGTTTTTCATCTGTTACGGGATCTCATTCCAGACCTGGGCCACCACTGCTGCAGCAGAATAAAGTCTGAATGCATTTGATACATAAACAACATTTAACAGCCATCCTTCACTTACATCATGCAGTTAACCCCCCAGAGGAACAGTTCCGACTTTACGACTTGTTTCCAAACCCTCAGTTTAGAGTTTTTATATGCAACGTATCGCTAGGAAGTACTTATGGCAATACCACCTACATACTGTTGCCTTATTGCTTATATACTCTCTATATAAGTCCATATATAATATAAATTGCATTTTTGTCTGTGTATAATTTATTCTGTATGAACATTAGTCATTGAGTTTTAATTAGCCCTAAAAGAACATCGTTAAAGCCTACAGGATGACATTGTGAAGACATACCTGATAAGATGACTGACATACCAACTGCAAGTCTCCTTTGAGTCAGTAAGAATACTCTTTGCACAACAGAGAATAGGCTGACACTGCTGTGTGAGCCGTTATCCTTGTAAGCACCAAAACTGGAAAGCCTGACTACATCATGCAAATCTGCCAGTGTTTTTGCTCTTGACACTATAGTCCTTTGCAAGGTTCTTAAGAGGTACTGTAACCAAGAAGATTATATCAAGGGATTTGTTTGATGGGAAATTATTTTCAAATCTGTAATTTTTTAATTATTTTTTTTAAACACCATTTCACCCTCTTCCCTAGAAAAAAGACTGAGCATTAATTAAACTTTGGGAAGGGGAACAAAAATCATAACTGAGAAAAAAATTGTTGTTTATAATCCCAAATGTTCAAATTAATTCTCTGTCAATGTTTATTCTAGTAGATGTATGCCTCCAAACTACTTTTGTCAAGGTACAGGCTGTTTTTACACCATGGGAAAACTGTCATTTCACAACAGAAATGTTGCCTATTCCAAATTATATAGCATAGTTCCACTTAACGTATACGTGCCTATTAGCTATGCGCTACTTAGACACCAAATTGAACATTTGTAATGGTTCATTATAGGGCAGAAGGTAACGCCATATTTGCAGCTTAACTTTTTTTGCTTATTTGCTAAAGTAGCAATGCATAACAGAAGTACTTTGGGAATGCCAGTCACAGCTGAGCAAAAACTCACAATGCTTCCAGAAGCCTGACAATCAAAGCAGTATTAATCCAAACAGAAGGAACTACTAAGTTTATGTAAAGTTAACATTATGCCCAACTTAGCAATTAAAGAGATATTGAACTATTTTATCCATTCAAAACAATACTCAAATGTGCATAGTTTTCAGTCTAGGAATAGGACAAGTGTACTGCAGTTGATTTTGCTCCAGGTGAATATTGGTTCTCACAGCATGATGGGCTTTGCTAAAAGGACCTTTTATACATAGGCCTCAGGATAGTTTCAGAGATGCCACCAGAGAGCAGCAGTATCCCATGAGAAAAAGAAAAAAAAAAAAGGCAATGAAGCTGTGCTATGCGACTTGTCTCTACATTTAAAAAACCCGCATTAAGTCTTCAGCAAAGGACATTGCATGAAGACAGCAGCAGCAGAACCAGAGAATGAAGACTGTCACTAACTGCAGAGGTAAATCCCAGGGCTCAACCCAGACTGTTCTAAGCCCAGGGAAGATGATTACATTTTTCTATTTCTTTCCATTACAGCTTAAATTAAAATATTTAATTACAAAAACTCAAATGTCTCAAGGAGAGGTTCCTAAATCTATGGAAAAGCAAACAAGCCATTTCTATGAAGCTCAGGGCTGTTTATCTATGCAGCACTCGGACATTACAGTGATAGGAAATGCAGAAATTCTAGCATGGATCTACAATCTTAAGATAGAAACAAGCTCAAGAAAACCAAAAAACTTGATTTTAAATCACAGTGTGATAACTTTGCTCATCATCTTAGACCCGTCACATGTAGATAAACAGTTTTCAACACAGAAAATTAAGTACTAATAAACATCATTAAGAGCCACTCACTTAGAAGTGACTACCCTCCTTCAACTGCTACAACAACTAGGAAAAGGAAAGGTTACAGCTTCATTACATCTTCAATCTCAGACTGCACAGTATAGGTTCATACTTCCCATTTATTAAGTTACATATTATTTCTATTAAAGGTCTTTTCTGACAATTTACATAAATTGCCCTAAACACAAACCAAGCCCAAATGTACTGATTACTGATCTTTTTTCCCCCCTTTGCCAGAGACCTAGGATGGCAGGTGACTTTTTCAACTCTTGTTGTGGTACATTTGTGTTTTACCACTCCAACAAATGTGGTTGGCATCCCGAATAAAACAACTGGAAAACTACTTAAGAGTTCCTGTCAACTAGCACAGAAACTGTGGCAGTGGCACTCCACATGCTTAGTGTTTATATATTTCATTCTTAGTGAAATACATTGAAGAGTGATATTTCCAGACTGCACTGGCACTGATTATTCCAAAAGCTTTTACAAATTTTAGAAGACTCCTAGATGCTGTATCTTGTATCTGAACCTTACAGTCTGATGCTTACAAACAGTACTTAACAGTACAAACTGCATAAATTTAAAAAGTATTATGTTCAGCAGCTAAAGAATTGTATTTTAAACAGCTATACTTTTATGTATCACATTTTTTCCATAGCACCCAACAAATGATTTGATTTAATATATAAACAACTATTTATGCATACAGTTTATATTTACAACTTATGTTTTCAAAGGCTGTTCAGATGCAAACCAAAAGGCAGGCACAGATTTGCCCCTACCCCTAGGTTATGCAGGTCAAGGGCAGTACAAGGCGAGGTTCTGGAAACAAGACTGGGCTTTAGCTTTTGAAAGGCTTGTTATGAGGTATACAAAAATCACAGAAGTTCTGGCTTGTTCTTGTCTACAACTTGTGGGGGAGGAGGGCAAACAGGGATAATGTTCAGTTTATTAACTGTAAAGCACAGAGACCAATACAAAACATATTGTATGTGTTTCTGTAGACAGTAAAGGTAAAACATCTTTATTTTAGAAAGCCATATTTGTACTTCAAAGGAAAAGTTAATTGATCTGGAGTTAAAATTAGTTCTATACTTACGACACATCTGTATTATAGTAATTTATTACTATGAATTATCATAGCTTGCTATGAAGTAGATTTTATCAATGCATTTGGAAAAAGAACCAACCTGTTTCAGACTGCATTTCAGTGGCTCTTTCTTCCACTTTAGTAGGGGCTGATCCTGTTGACTCTGTTACTGCAAAAAGCCAAGTAACAAGCTTTTTTATTGCCTCTCAATTTCTCCACCAACAAAAGTTCCAGATAAAATGTTAAATTGTGATCTTACAGACTGGCACGTTCTTCAAGAAATGCACCTTCTCTTAAGCAACCGGTGCTCGTTGTCACATTTCCCAGATATTTTAATCTCAACTCTCAGGTATTTTTGAATCAGAGAATTGAATTTATGATCAGACAGAAGAATTACAAAAGAACAATACAAAACTTTATCTAAAATTCTTCTTCTCAGTCCATTTCCTATTAAACCCTCTCTGATCCAGAGAAGCTAATCTTTTCTCCCCACCCCAAGCCGTCCATCTGATTAACACAAACACGATTGCTATAGTTAACCTAACTACAATTAATTTGGTATTTTCTGCTTTTTTCTGATCTGCATGCCCTAAAACCTGCCTACTTTCTCACACTTGTGAGAAAATAACGGAAGATTGGTGAGGAGGATTGTAAACACGCCCAAGTGACTTGCAGCTGGGGTGTAGAAAACACATACATTGTACTAATTGTTGTTTAGTCTTGTGTGTTTGACAAGTAGAACATCTGTGTTTAGATAACACAGGCCTGCGATAGACTTGGAGGCACCCTATCAAACATGCTTGAGATTCCTGCCCTGCTGTGGGAAAGATCAAAGCACAGTCGTAAACTACGCCTGCGTGAATCCCTGATACACAGCTGAAAACAGCAGGTTCGGTGATCCTCTCGCATGGACAGAGCTCCGCAGTGCCCGCGTCCCCACTTGTGTGCCTCTGCCTGGGTGCTGCTTCAAGGATCCCCTGGTTGGCGAGGTAATGAAAATAAATTTACTCTTTGCATTTCATCCATGGTTTGTGGTTGTTCCTGCGTCCTGCCTATGCCGGCTCACACACACTACATGAGCCAATCTCATAAAGTAGTATTACCGCTCCTTACAATCTGAAGATGTTTGGCACTCATATTTTTACTTGAGGTTCTTATCTCATAAGGTGGTATTTCTTTAATGTTTAGCCAAATTGCCATACTTTCTGTTGCCTCCCAATTAAACAGCATAAAAAGATTACCAGTCTCGTTATTGCTTTCACTTTGATCTTCTGGTGCTCTAGAGGGTGGTGAGGGTGCTTTGCGCTTCATCCTCCGTAGAGAGGAGTTCACAGAAGCGGTGTCATTGAGCGGCAGAGAACCCTTCCGTACTAATCCCGGAGGGGCCTAAGAAGGAGACAGGGGAGGAAGAAGTTTATTAGCAATCAAAGAAAAACAGCAAAAGAGCTCTAGTAATTATTCTCCAAAAGTATTTATAATATACATTTGGGAAAGAGAGAATATATACCTATTACCAAACATATTATGTTTCCCATCTTAATTCCTCCGAGGAGTAATTTTCGGGGGGGGGGAAAAAAAAAAAAAAAAAAAAGATTTTCTAGAGTAATTGAATATATTCACAGAGGTACAAGATACAGCAGTAAAAGAAAATCAGTTGTTACATACAGTATAAAAGAGAATTTGAATTCTTTTATGCCCAAAGGCTATTCTACAAACCCCAAATAATTCTTTTCTAAAAGTAGCTAAAAATCATTGTGGAAAGAAGCTTCAACTACACCCCACTGCAATGACATGACACAACGTTTCCTTCTCCATTCCTTCAACAGCAGTCCTAATTGGGCTGTATATATAATTATTAGGAATTTTTTTCCCTACTTGAAATACTTTTATAGAAATTTTTTGAATGCCAGCTTTCAAAACTTATCTTGGAAAGTACAACTGTCTTACAGTCATACTACTTACTGAAGTTAAATTGTAGTAAGTTGTAAAAACAATAATTATAATACCTAGTGATGTTAAACTGTAATAATGTCATTATTGTAGCAAAAGACAAAAAATTTTCTTAATTCACAAATAATCAAAGCCACTAAAAAAAAAAAGGACAAAGGCTACCTACTGAAGACTTCATAGTTTTATGATGTAGCAGTCCAACTGCATTTTAAATTGTTTTAAAAATACACTCTGTGTCTCAAAAAGACAGTGGTTGTAAATTTGCCTATCATTCTTAACTGCAGTTTGCCTTATGCTGAAGAAACCTTGTATTTCCACATCTATTAGAAAGATAACACTCAGGATCCCAGCAATAAAGGAGTGTATTTTGGCACTAGACACAGCTGCCTATTTCTGTAGTAATTCTGATCCCTATCACGTGTCTACTCAAAAATATAATAAAATCCAGCAGTGACATTTGTATCTGGATAGAAGGATCCACACAGCAACTGGATGTGGGGTCATCTTCAGAGAACTTCTCTGCGCTTCATTTAACCAGCCCACTTCACAAAGCAGAATATTGAGGAACAGAGATGGCATAAATACACCTACAAATTTTTGTTTCACTGATGATCCTTTCAAAAACATCACTGACAACAGAATTGTTGACTGTGTCAATATCCATGGAATAAGATGCTTATCATTTAGAAAGCTACCACTGAACAAATACACATCCTACAGTAAGGGGGATATTAAAGACCAAAAGCTAGAGTATCTGGTTGTACGCAATCAAAACTATAAAGAAAATTACTTACAAGAGAAAAGATACTGGCACAAGATGTCTGTGAAGCAGCGTTTGGCAGCTCCCATTAGATTTCAACAGAATACCTGAATGAACGAACTGGGATGGTGAAAACCATCCTCTGAGCTACCCTGGGCATACTCAGTCATCTGTTTTGTCCCACCTCAATGTCAGGTGTGACAGATCCCTTAGGTACTTTACTGCATTGTAAGGAGCAACACTGTCCAAAATGTTCACACAATTCCTCTACCAATCACTTTAATGCCAAAGCAAGCAACTCAAACCTTTTACAGCAAAGCAGGACTCTGGGTTTTAAGGAGAAAAAACAAAGCACAGGTGAAATGTTCTTTTAAGAACAGCAGAGGATATGGACATAGCACTCCGCTCCTAATTAAAAATACTTGTATGCCTGAATAGTTTTTAAACGAGTCAGTTTCTAGATGAAAACGTCACACAACAAAAATCACTTTACACTTTTATAGTTTCTTATTCACTATTCCCTACACTTTTATAGTTTCTTATTCACTGTTCCCAAATAGTTCTACAAAAATAAAAAACCAGAATGAATAGTATTCAGCATCTGAATTTACGCAGGAGGGGATGTCAAATATAGTATTATTTCCCCAAATGAGGCTTTTTATATTGTTAAATCATTTTCCTCCTTGCTGTTGGGCAGTTCAATTTTTCTCCTCTTTGGTAGCTGCTCTCCAGGCTGCAGCCCCTCCGTTCTGCACAAAGACACTGTTTCTCTGTTCAAAGGCCTGCACCCTCATCTGCTTCACGCAGGCTCCCTCAGCTGACTTGGCTGGCAGAGTTCTGCGCATACTCGCTCAGCTAAACAGATGTCACCAGAGTTCCCTCCTGCACAGAAAGAGTATGTGTGTAGGGGGGAAATAATGTTCTCAGCATAAGAGCACAAATGCTACTAGAAGATTTTTATAAGCCTTTCTACTGCCCTTTGCATCCAAAGAAACAAACGATTTGCAAAGAGAGATTTTGAGAAAGTACTAAATGTTCCAGTTAAGGTTCAAGCGTTGAACAGATTTTCTCAGGAATTATTCAACATATGAATATTAAGAGCTTTCAAATCCTAACAAAGGCTGTAATGTGAAAATAGTACTTTAAACAGATGGAAAAAAAATTAAAATATTGTTATTGAGACGTATCTGACAAAGTTTTGGAATATACATCTGGGTGTTCATGTGTCATACCAACTGCCAATGATAACCAGTGCTTTACCAGTTATACTTCAATTAAAATGAATGTTAGAATCACTAGAGTAATTAATCATGCTTCTGCAGAAACACCACTGAACTCTGTCATAGCTTCCACAGCATATGCACGCGTTCCACTTTTAACACTGTACACCCTCCTCATCCTGGAACAAGCAAGGGTGGATATGAAACTTTTCAGCCTCAAATGTGTACAGACAAATTTGGCACCTAATCTTACACCAGCCCAAGCAGTCACTTGCAGAGGCCAGTGCTTCCCAAGTTCCAGCCTCTGTAAGCAGTGGCAGACATGGTGCCTGACCCTTCTTAGCATTTCAAAAAGCAAAGGAAAGGTAATTAAGCCACAGTAATTTTGCAGCTGGAATGGAAGGGGGGAAAAAAAAAGTATTTGGGAAAGAATGTGCTGGTAGTGGAGCATTTCAGTGTGCTGGAAAGCATACCTCACACCAAGGGTCACTATATACACATTTTCATACCACCAGTACCTACCTCTTTTGCTGCATAGATAACTAGGTTTAACAGAACATATACAGGCGACTGGGATATCAAAGCACATTGCTAGCCATGTGGCTAGTATTTCTTTCTTCTCTTTGTACAAGCATGCAGGCAAATGTATGTCCAAGGAGTAAGAGGAAAAAAAAAATTGTATTTGCTCTTACAAAGATTAATGCACTCAATTTCTATTACATGACTTAAGCTTCCCAAAATACTTAAACTTAGCTAAAGTACTACAGAGGAAGTAATATACCTCTGACCTATTGGAAAGAAAGGACATACAGAATGTATCTGGAGAAACTCAGCTGGTGTCATTCTGTCCAAACACCCGATATTACTATTCCCTCCTATGATTTACCTACACACTTGTCGGTACAGAAGTAAATACAGTAAGGGGACAAGGTTATGCATTTGGTATACTGAAAAGTGGATGCACGCAATGTTCACCACCACTTCTGAATCATATCAGAATGATATCAGATGATCTTCATGCAAACTTCACTAAGAGCAAACAGGTACGCCTGAGCATTGTCTTCTCCCAGGTAACCCTGGCGCTATTCAAGACCTCCCTGACGCTCATAGTGCTTGCTGCACAATTGCCCAACTTCTGCTTTAAAGGGCTGACCAGCAAGTTTCAGGCAACTGAGCCTCTGGTGTAATTTCTTAAGCATGGAACTCATCCCTCCCAGAAATCTTAACTAAGCTTTCTGTGACAGTGGCTAATAAATCTTTTCAGAAATACTTTATGGTTTATTTGCTTCCCACCCTTCCCTCATTCTCCCATCTCCTCCTTCCCTTTCTTTTCTAAGGGGTAGACTGGAGATTTAAATTTCTTTAGGAGTTAGGGTTGTGTAAATAAAAGCAAGCTGTATTTCTACAGTTGAGAAGTTCTATCCATCATTTAAAACTGTAAACGTTTTGACTAAAAATCTCAACTTAATTGTTCCTACCCAAGCATAGTTTACGTACGCTCCTTTACAGTAACTGAAAACAGTGTAAGGAGACAAACATTCATGGGATAAAATGAAGACATCACAGTCTAGTTTTTATAAATAAAGCATTAGGAAGAAAATCAGCAATGGCATTTTGGACATAATCAAATGCATTTCTTTTAAAAGAATTTTTCTTTTAAAGAAGTGTTATTACTAGAAAATTGCATCCACTTTTATGAAAACTGTGAAGATACACATACTGCATTATACAACAGCACTTTGCAAAAACCCTTGAGAGTCCTCTCTACTTACAAGTGTATTTAAACTTGCTAGTTCTAAACATACTTCTGGCAAGAGCCATCTTGCCCAAAATTAGAACTGACAAATAAGTGAGGGATTTCAATATTAGAGACTAACATGCTCATTTCCAATCTGATTTAACATAGAAATTTGCTGGTCAATCATTAACTATTTAAGCTGACTAGTCATCTTCTGAGTCTCATATAGAATGAGCAAATCATGCTGCGTAACTTGTAAAAGCTACCCTTACATCCATTGTACTAAGTTCTCCCCTAAAAATAGGAACATATCTCCAAAAACTAATTCTATAATCACTCTGAAATTGAGGCAGAAAAAAATTCCAACCCTCATACCAGAATGTAACAGCTCATCTAAAGAGAAAGCAGTTTCTTTTTTAAGGGAAAAGAAGTGGAGAAGCCGTAGGAGGTGAACATTAAAACCCTTTTTCATACTGTGAGAAACTGGACTACAATACACTGTGAATTTGAAGAAAGGCAACAGTGAGAACTCTGTTCCCTTAAAGTTGGCTCATTTCACTGTTGTCTGATGTTAGTACTTTGGCATGTTTCTATCAAAACCAGGCAAACAGTTTATCCAGGCAAAACTGACATTTCACTTTGTCTTCCTTTTGGATGTTACAGAAGAGATTTGTCCATAATAAGGCACGTGCAGAAGGTCATCCTGGTCCATAGAAGAAATAAAGTATGTATCCAGTCTGCCAAATAAACTGAAGGGCAGGCTTCAGAACTTAGGCGTTCCTAAAAGCAATACGATTTGCAAGGAAATGCTTCTTGTAAGGCAAAAGCAGATAAAAAGTAACCCTTAAGGGAGAAAAAAAAAGTATATCCTAAGTTTTGTAAATTAATTTAATGGGACACTGCAATAACAGTGAAACTCCCAGGCATACTAAATAGCCCAGAAAACACACCAATCAGCCTGGTGAGCAACCCAAAAAAGACTTTAAATCCTACCAGCAGGATGCATGTTTTCAACAGTGGTGAATATGAGAGACCAAATTCTTATATTGTTTACAATGAAATAATTGTGGTCTAGTGTGACCATTGTACTTGCCTCATTACTGAGAACTGACTTGGATTAAACGAGTATAAATTGGTCAGTTTGGGTTGAGAAAACATTAATGCACATGATACAGATGAAAAAATGCTGTGCAACCATCAAAACTGACTTTATTCTACAATGCTTATACATTTCATTTCAAGTTCCATATTTAGCATGTCAATTCTTGCAATAAAGACTGATTCTTACTATGTATTTAAATAGTGCCCAATTTAAAGTTGTAAATCCTGTAAATGACATTTTTATTTAAATAACATTATTTTACATTGTCCCTCGCCTAACGCCTTATGTTTTTAAGGGAACTGTCCTTTATTTTACAGTTAAGTGAAACCAGAAGTCTCAATAGCTAGATATACCTTTTTGTTTATTTTAGAGACTTCAGTGGAACCTCTGAGAAACAAGCTTCCAAATTCCAATCCCCTTGCCAGCATTACTCAAGCAGTGCTTGATCTCACAGCAAAGACAAGTATTTGTTGGTTTCTGCTGGTGATGGAGTCCTATTATATTTTTTCTGATCTCCTAATTATGTGCATACAGGTTTGAAAAATCAAGAGTCTGATTTACCCACGTGAAATAGAAAAGTCTAAGTTGGAAGGGACCATTGGAGATCATTTGGTCCAACCTTCTGTTGAACACAAAGCCTTAGATTATGTTATTGCAGGAGCCTGTCAAGGCATGTCTTGAGTATTTCCGGTGAGGGAGCTTCTACCACTTCTGTTGAGCAACCTATTCCAACGTTCAGTTGTTCTCACAGTGAGAAGTTTTCTTCTTGTATCTGAATGGAATTTCCTCTGAAGCAACTAGTGCCCATTGGTCCTCATCCTGTCACCATGCATCCTTGTGAAGAACATACCTCTACTTGCCCTGTAACACCTTCTAGGTATCAGAAGAATGCAATTAGATCCCTTCTGAGCCTTCTTTTTGCTAGAACATTTATGTTCTCCAATCTTTAAACATCATAGTGGCCTTCCACTGGACTCTTGCCTGTTTTTAATCTCTATCTTGAACTGCAGGAACCAAATCTGGACATAGTAGTACAGGTGTGGCCTAAGAAATATTGAGTACACTGGATTCGAGATGGATCACATAGCCAGATCCCAGCCTGTACTGGCGCTTGGGATTACTCCATTCCAGATAGAGAATTTCACATGCATCTTTTTTAAACCTGATGCAATTCCAGCCTGTCATTGTCTCCCTGAATGGTGGCTCTTCTGGTGTACCTGCCTCTCCACCCAGATTGGTGTCAACTTCAAGTTTGTTGAGGGTGCATTCAATTCCATCATCTAGGTTGTTTATAAAGACATGTAACAGTATTGGCCATATTACCAACTCCTCAGGAACTCCACCTGACCACCAGTCTGACTTTGAGCCATTAACCACCACCATTGGAGCTATTTAGCCAGTTTTTGTCCTATCTTGTGGTTGATCTGTCTAGTCCATACCTTACTTTGTCACAGTCTGCCACAACATTTTTCGTTGAAAAACACCTTGCTAAAATAAAGGTAGATGACCTCATCCTTCATCCTTGGACTTCTGCTTGCCACTAACTTACAAAAGCCTTTCTTGTTAATCTTGACATCTCCTACCGCTTCGAGCTCCAGGCTTGCCTTTGCATTCCTAACTGCATCTCTGCATGTCCAAGAAGTATCTCTGTATTTCTTTTTGGGAATTGCTCTGTCCCCTTTCCATCTCTCACATGCTTATCTTTGCACTTGAGCTGTCTCAGTAGCATGTTTAAATGAGACTGTTTATTTTTATGCCTACTCCTTTTCCCACTTAGGGGAATGGACCACTCTTGTGCTGCAGGAAGGCTGTATCTGAAAATATCTCAGCATTCTTCCAAGGAGCAGCTTTATCCTCCAAGGAAGTCTCTCACAGGATCCCTCCTAAGAGTTCCCTGATCAAGTTGAGCAATATGTACTATGCAGTCTAAATTCATTCATTAGATGATATTTATTGGAAAGTAGATACTAAAAAGACAAAATATTTTACATGAATTAATAAAATTCAAAGCACAGAGCAAATTTTTGCCCACATTTAATCACATAATACAGAGCTTGGGACTTAATCACTGTGCAATCAAATCAGAATGAAACACAAGTCATTTTAAAAAACACATGCCAAAGGCTTCTAAGTTCTAAGGGAGCTGCCCAAAGTAGTACAAAATAGAAAATACACACAAAAATATAACTTAATCTGGACTTCTGTCCTTTCTTTGTGAGCTATTCAACTTCAGTCAAATCACTTTAGATGAACAAGAAATGTCAGTAAAAAATAATAAATCTAAGCAATTTTGTTGAGTGACAGATCCTAGCCCAGCAGTCATACATTACTGTTAGACATAATAGGATATTAATCATTTAAAGCATGTTGACATTAATAAATTATTTTCAAAAATTTGAATTCAATTAAAAGACAAACATGATGAGGTAAAAAAAGATCATGATTTTTTTTCCCCCAAGGTTCCTTTTATTAAAAAAACAGAAGGAAACCTTTGTCTTCTTCAAATGATAAAGCTTTTCAGCAGGACAACACACAAATTCAGAACTTCTGTTAAACAGTGCTCTCTTGTGGTTCTGTGCATCAATGAAAGAGTAAATCATTGCATAAAGATAAAGGAAGTCACAGTTTGAAATTTCTTGTCTCCGAGTCTAACACAAAATTAATCCCTCAGACTTGTATTTCATTTAGTTCTGCATTTTATTTTTCTAGCATGCCAATAACCTCATTTATTAAAGACCACCTTTAGATACTGCATTCAAAACAAAGTATGAAATAAAAAAAAATTATAATGACAATTTTAGCCTTGATCTTTAATTGAAATTCACAACTGGCAATACGTGCAATACCAGGGTAATACTTAATGCATCAATTCTCCCAAATTCTGTTGGCAGAATTTCTGCATTGCATGGGATATATAGGTTACTTAAATATGTAGTCCACATCTCATAGCTTCAATTAAATACATCCCTATTTGATTAAAATAAAAACCTTACTTTAACTTGCTGGGAGCACAAGAATGTTAAGACTACTCCCCAAGATTTCCACCTTTTTCTAGTAATGTAATGTAAAGAACAAACTACTCATTATCACATGTAACTAAAACATTAAAAATTACTGGACATACCAAAACATCAATTACTAGATATGATCAAGTGAGACAATGTTCTCACATCTAAATATATAAACTATTCATCCAAAAGAACAAAAACGTCCTCACACTACCAACTTATATAAGAAGTTGG
Source organism: Gymnogyps californianus (assembly GCF_018139145.2). Taxonomy (NCBI): domain Eukaryota; kingdom Metazoa; phylum Chordata; class Aves; order Accipitriformes; family Cathartidae; genus Gymnogyps; species Gymnogyps californianus. Next base: position 23,861,210 of record NC_059477.1, on the reverse strand, counting down.
TTTTACCTCTTCAAAATACAGCAGCTACTTTGGATACAGGATATAAAGTTTAAAAGGAACACACCTTTCAATTTCTGTAGTTATTTTCAAACTAAAATTTTTAAAAGCAAGTACTACACTTCTATTTCCCATTTATTTCAAGCCTCAGCAGATATTAACAGGGTTATCAGAATTATTATGTCTAAACTGCTTAAGAGAAGTGAAGCAAATGTAACTAACCTGTTCATTCCTATCAAGGCTGCTAGATTTCACAATATCAGGTGCCAGTCTGACTTGGGCTTGTGCAAGTTCCTGGGGAGCACTCTGAGAATTTGGCATAGGCGGTAAAGGAGCTCTCCGTTTCTTCGGCATTTCAGATGGCAGAGTGTTTGAATCATACTGCTTGCTAATGGTGTTAGATCTCGTGATAAATGTTGGCCTTGGCTTGCTCATCAATGGAGTTGCTGGGGCACTGGCAGCCTTGGGGTGCAGGGGGAAGAAAAAAAAAATCCAAGTTATTTATACTTTCTGGAAAACAATCAACAGTATTGACTGCTCAATATGAGTATGTTTCTAGAAGTTTTGCTTATACAAAGTTACACCTTACTTGTTCTCTTTTCTTCTTGCTTCGTTGAAAAAAGCTGAAAAATCCTTTGTTTTCTTTCTCCTTCAGAACATCTAAGTTTTCAGACTGGTAGGAGTCTAAAATAGAAAACAATAGTTCTAGATGTTATTTATTGCACAGATTATTTCTCCTGCATTCTTACTATTTCACTGTCTGTCACAAGCCTCCTGGAAGGATATACAAAACACATCGTAAATCACCTATATTAATAGTTTTTCTAAATGCTGCAAAATGAACAGGTTTCCTACCATCTGTGTTCTTCCTGTCTTTCTCAGAACTCGGAATAGATGAGTTCCAGCTGCTATTAATACCCCTAGCACTTAATTCAGCCCATCCCACTTGTCATATGTTATGGTTCATATCACAAAGGCTGTAAAAGGGAAAAAGAGCATCAGCCTCTCCAGCTCTGAATCCCTAACAGTTTAAATTCATGGCAAAATGTGAAGTGGCACAAGTCAGGTACAAGCCATGGTATGACTATGGAGAAAGATCACTGAAACACCTGATAGGTGCTGCACACATAACTGTGTGGCAGTCATAGTAAAGATAGTAAAGTCCATTCTGGTATCTTGCAGAATTTATCCTCCTTACATTGTCTTATTCATGCAGACAATTTGTAAATCTAAAGGTCTTGTCTTTTTAATTTTTACTAGATTTAACTTTCTTAAAGAAATCCCATTGAATGCAAATGCAATGAGCAACAGAAATCAGCAAGGCCCTGTCCTGGGTTTGGCTGGGATAGAGTTAATTTTCACAACAAGCTGGGAGGAGGCACAGCCAGGACAGCTGACCAGAACTAGCCAAGGGGATACTCGATACCATATGATGTCATGCTCAGTATATAAAGCTGGGGGAGCTGGTGGGGGAGCTGGTGGGGGCGCGGGGAGGAGGGATTGTGGCTCAGGAACTGGCTGAGCATCGGGTTCTGGGTGGTGAGCAACTGCATTGTGCATCACTCGCTGTATACATTCTTTTATTAGTATTATTGTTATTATTACTACTTCTCTCCTTGTATTGTCCTATTAAACTGTCCTTATCTCAACCCACAAGGTTTTACCTTTTTCTTCCAAATCTCCTCCCCATCCCACCGGGCGGGGAGGAGTGAGTGAGCGAGCGGCCGCGTGGTGCTTAGCTGCTGGCCAGCCTTAAACCACGACAGGCCACTATGGGCTTTTGGTACAAGTATCAATACAAACATGACTGTAAATTTAATCAATCCATCTCAGGTAAAACTATACAGAAATACTTTATATATAGCTGGGTATATCCACTTCTGTATTATCTTTTAAAATATGCATTTATGATAGGACAGAGATAATTATTCATGTCACAGTTAAGCAGATGTTATAATAGGAGCGGGTGGTAACGTCACGTAAGTGCTACAGTTTCACCGCCTATTTCAGTAAATCGTACCTTGCAAAGATGGTAAATTTAAATCAACTGGTGATGTGGCTACAGAAAGACAAAAAGAAAGACAGAAAATGTGAATCTGAATCAAGGATGCAGTTATAAGTTACAAACACAGAAAGCCAGGCTGAATCTTCAACATTAGGAAGAAGTAACTGAGTACTTTCCTGAAGTAAAAGGATGTGTATCTTTACTACCTAATGCTATAAGCCATTTAAGAACTTGAGCCTGAAGACATGCAACACAGACTGGAATCTTGTAAATAAGGAGAGAGGCTCCACTTATATTTCTGAATGAAAGAGGAAAATCAGTATATAAAATAGTTTGCTCCGTAAGTTTTGGATTGTCAGGCAGTCCAAACGTGGAAAACAAAGAGGAATGTAAATTAAAATATAACCTGGATAAAATAAAATCTGAATTTAAATTCTATTAAGTAAAAGGTACACTTCACCATTTACTTTCATACAGAAAGCTGAAAATTCAGAGCTTTGAAGCTGTCTGCAAAATTGAAATGCTGAACTACTTTGTATGAAGAGAACTGAAGTATATCTAAATTTCCTAGCACGGCACTGCCGTGTAGAGAGCATATATGCCCTTGCATTTTCTTCTAAGGATTTTTGGCTGTTGATTCAAATGAAGCACACATCATACTGTGCAAAAGGCAGCTCTGCCAGTCTGTAGATGAAAGCAGTAGCCAGACAACAAACAAGACAATGCACTATGGGCACGTGTAGTCCAAGTAACATGTTTAGGCAAGTTAAAATATGTTGTTTTCCAGTGGGGAAGAGAAAGACATTTTATTTTTGTTTTCTCCATGGGAAAAGGACATATTTTCCAAATCTGTCATTCTCCTGTTGTTCAAGATAACTGGCCTTTGGGAAGTAATTGAGAGAACTCTTGAAACTGTAACCACCAAATGATAAGATTACCGTATTTAGGTAGAAGGGGCGGGAAAGACACAAAACAAAAAAAACCAACAAAACCCCCCAAGTTTTAGAGCTGAAAGAAAAACAAGCAAATAGAACAGTGGTCAAGAACAGGAGTGAGCCAATATTACTGCATTCTGTATTGAGGTAAAATTTCCTGTGAGAAGTGTCTGAAACAGAACAAACCACACTGTATAGAATTTTTAATCACAGTACAATAAACCCTTCATGAAAGACAGGCTTATAGCTGAAGTTAAAACCAGGCATAGGAATGTCTGTACAAATATAAGGAAGTTAGTTCATTGTGCCCCTGTTGGATCACAATTAAAAAGAGAATTATTATTCCTTTACAATCTATAAAATTAGCAAACCACTCAGAAACATACATAAACACCATCAGAATATTCTAACGCTTTTTAAATTTTAAATAATTTTAAAACAAAGCTAAATTTCTCTTATGTTTCTGTTCTTTTCAGTTCATCATGCTCTTATGTCTTTTCTATGAGCTAAGGGAAATAGAGTGTTGTTGGTCTTTTCGGGGAAGGGGTGGGGGAAGGAAAGGAAGGGGTTGCTTTTAAGTGATGATTTGCAGTTAGCCAACTTTGCTGGTACCTTTAGCCACCTTTGCTGGTACCTAACACTTGGTTAGAAAATAGAACCTTTATATAGCACTTCTCAAACAAAGGTAAATTTGTCCCAGTTTCAATTTTGTGGAAGACTAATGAAATATATACTAAATTGCTAGAAATTAATTTCTTCATAAGTAAAAAAACGCAGCAAAACATATACATTATTGAAACACTAAGTAATTATCTTTTCTATAACTGCAATTCACAAAAGTTATCTTACCTCGACTGATATCCATGGCATATAATTCTCTTAGTCCAAGGTCATTAAGGGATTTTGTCACATCAAGGGGTTCTTGAGACTGGTAATTCTTCAACAGCAGGGTGTGTGAAGGATCAAACTCACATTTACTACAGATGACTGGTATGAGTTCTTGAAGGGGTGAATGTGGACTAACTCTTACTACTGTCTTCTGTGTCTTCTTGTAGTTTATCACTACCCTTACTGTTTGCTAAAGAGAAGAAAATTCCAGTAAATACCAGCACAAATTCTGAAACAACTGGCATTTTTATCACAGCCTTACAGTAATCACAGGAATTCCACTTATGGCCAACTTCACCAATGTTACAGATTCAGAAACGTTACAAGAGAAACTAAGAACTATTTTGCGATTCCCTTCTACGCAAGAAAAGGACAGATGAAACAGTCTGCTCCTCCTTCAGCATCTGTCATGTGCCTGTCCAGCAGGGTACATGCCTGGAGTGAGATGCCCTACTAGGCAGCTGTAGAAGTCAGCCAATGAGCCATGAGTGCGTGTGTGTGTGCGCACGTGTAGGTCGAAGGTAAAAGGGCAGCAGAAGAGCTCCCCTGGCCCTGTGTAAGTGCTTTAGATAAATTAAAAAACCCAGTATTTTTCTATACAGCAGAAGGAAAGATTTAGGCAACACCCAGAAGTTGCTTTAGTACTTCTAAAAGCTCCTGCCTTCTTAAGGGTATATAAAAAAAGCCGAGTAACAACAAAAAAGTACAGTATGTATTAAAGGAAAATGAACATACAATCAGAAGGGTATATATATATCACAACATGACAGATGGTATAAGCTGTTGATTTTCAGTTTGTGGAAGGCTGTATTCAGCCACACTTCATCTGCAGAATTTGTCAAAAGAACAGTAAGGCGTGGGATTTCAAATAATATTGTAATGTTTCCTTCTTTCAGCAGCACAGATGTTTGCCACAACAAACTGAGATATATTTTACCTAAGAGGAAGTTATCAAGAACATGGAGCCAAGCATTTCACAGGATTGCATGGTGAGAGGATGCAAGACAACAGGAAAAGCTGAAACAAGGGGCTGAGCTACCAGCTCAACTCATTGAATACAACAGTGATTCTAATTTCTCAATACACTTTAGTTCTCACCTCTGGTATAACTGGAGCAGGTTTCTTCTTATCCATTTGTTTTGGCTTTACAATCACCTTTTCCACTTCAAGCATTCCCACTGGTGTGTTGGGTTTGAATTTAATCTGGCTATTTTCTGCTGATACCAACTCTATAGTATAACCCGATGGATTTAAATGATACTGTGCACAGAGAAAGATCAGCAAGTCCATCATGGGCTTCCTGTAAAAGACAAATGGAACTGTCACAACAGAGGACAATTAAGTGGGCTATAACAAAACATGCTGCTGAACATTTAACCCAAGTCATCCTTTCCCTTCCATGACCAAATAATTACTGCCAGGCACCAACTTTAAATATCTTCAACATCAAAAAAAAAAAAAAAAAAAAAAAAAAAAAAAAAAAAGCCAACCCCAAAAAAACACAACTAAAAAGAAAATGAAACCCAGCTTGCACAAAAGTATGCCAAGTGCTTGAGCAAAGGCAGAAATTTTTGCTTGTGTGAAGTGATGCTTTTCCTGAGGTCAGCAGGGACATGTGGATTAGCCACCTCATTTGACATTTAATGGGAACTGTAGCAGTGGTGATAAATGCCCTGCTCTTCATTAAGAACAGTTTCCTTCCAAAGCGTGAAATTTTTATATCCATTCTGAGGTTGCAAGGGACTTTATTTCCAGAAATTCTGAGCATAAGCCATTTGAAGGAAGCAGGAGAAATGAAGTTTGAGGAAGTCACCTTTTAAGGAGGTCTTGCATTAGGGATCCCAGAATGAGAGCCGGGTGTTTAATACAGACAGAGGGAAAGAAGCTAAATGACAATATAGTAGTTGAATGCAATTTCTTGAGAAGCTCTGTGTGATGCAACAGCTGTCCTTTTCACAATGAAGTATGGCAAACTGAATTTTTCATATGTAGTCACTAACTGTATGTCCTTGTTCTCTCAGTGCTCAATGAAGAACATGCAGAACAGCGTATTAAGATAGGCTGAACATTCCCAGTTGCTACTGGAATAAATTTAATAAAGCTGTACTTTAAACAGAAGCGTCATAGAAGTTTAAACAGACCAAAGGTAAGGAGAGTATCCTAACTTTGCATGTTACAGCAACTGAATAAGGTTATAGTACTATCAGGTCACTGGAATTGGTCATTCCTCGATAATTTTTTGAGTTGGATAATCATCTGTAAGGACCATTTCATTTTGACGCCCTCCGCATCTCTGTAGCAGTTACAGCTAACAAACAGGGAAATCTATCACCTGCTATGTCTCACAAGGATATTACAAAAATAATTTAAAAGTCTGTGCAGCTATCAAATGCTATGTTGAAAAGAACACTGAAGTGTCTAAGAGAAAATTAACATAGGGTTTGGCTGGTATGGCTTTATCAGAAATCTTAAATTCTAGGTGTAATCTCATAACAGATGCAAGTATTCTGGTAGCATAGCCAAATGTGAAAATAGATAGCTTCTACAAAGAGCCATCAAGAAAAGCAGAATTCTAGATAATACATTCATTCATGATCTTTATACTAAGTAGGAAGTTAAAACAGACTTTTCATATCATACAGTTCTGTAAAAAGAATTAAGACTGACTCAGTGTTAGAAATTACTGTGAACACTGTTTTTTTCCCCCCTTTAATGAAACCTATAATATCATTCCTGGTTTCACTTGGCCTTAAAGAACAAGTGCTCCTTAAGCAAACTGTCTTCTGATTTCTAGAAGCAGGGCTGGACTCTGGTGCACATGCTGCACTTCCAGAAGATGGAAACAGTTTGAAAGCTGACAGATATAGTTACTGCAGACCTGTTACTTTCCCCCCCCCCCCCAGAAGAAAGTTTCTGCCTGCTTAAGTGGCAGGAAAATACTTGCCTCAGGAGACAAAGACAGGAGGAACAATAAAACCAGAAAACATACAGAAATGATGCTCCAAGGTGTCAAAAAGCAGCTATCAGATGGTCTGAAGAGGTATAGAAGAATGTAATATACTCCCGTGCCTTCATCTAGATGACATATATCAGCCTGAGGGATACCACAAGAAAAGCACTAAGCACTGCAGAAAAATAACTATTCCTCCCTTTTCACATAGCTAAACCAGAGAGTTTATTTCAATTCTTCTCCCGCATATATCACAACCTGCTCCAATTAGAAGAAAGAAGAAGGAACTACTCTATTTCTTGTACTTCTAACCCATAATAGAACAAGTACCTCCATCTCACCCAAATAAGAAAAGAGCTGCAAATGCAAATCATGTCATTCCCCCATTTCACTGGGGCAGGGCAGGGCAGGGGAGGGGAGGAGGGAGCCAGAGGAGACAGCAGACGCTACTTCTGTAGTGACCTTCCTGGTTATCAGCCTATCCAATAAGTTACCCATTACTTTTTTTCTGGTGCATTTTTATACACTGACTAGCTTTAAAAGCTGCCCTTCCTCTGGCCTTCAGTTATTGGAGAAGGGTAAGAACACTGAAGATGACCGGGACGAGAATTCACAAGCAAAGACCGCAGAAAGCCGTCCTATGGAAATGCACCACGGTGACAGGGGCAAGCCCTCACGTTAACCAGAGTCACAAGGAGTGACAGAATGATAAGTGAGAAACATAGCTACTCACAAACAACAGACAGGTACATGCAAATTAGTACATGAAAACAGGGATTCAGTGCAAATTTGCTTTCCATTGGTACTTCCAGAAATGACCTGCTTGACTGGAGAATGCTAGACGGTAAGTCCCCCCCTCCACTGGAGGCCAAGACACCTTCAACAACTGCTCTAGACAGATATTCCTACAGTGATACAAAAAGCAATCTTTTTTTGTAATCAGATCCTTCAAAACTTGTAAAACTATTTTTTGCTAAAGCCTTCAAGGATTGCAGGTAGAGGAATACATCTATCACAGTAAATTTAACAGCTTCCGTAATTAATATTTAGTAAAACTCCAAGAAGTGGCCATCAGCTGTCTCCGAGTACATCATCTGTTTGTCCTCCTTTATCTAATTTCAGTAAGACCTTTATTTGCAACTTCTGTAAGTTCATTACATTACTTAGTTTTCTGGCAATCTCTGATCATAAATTTATTTACATATTCCTGCACCCCTTCATCTCATCTATTTTCTTCTCGTTATTCCTACCTGACTAAATAACAAAAAAAAAGTGGCTAACAGCAGCCTCTCATCACATCACATAACTGGTAGTTAAATGATGAACCTTCACCTAGAATGTATCAAACCGTGTTATGTTTGTAACCAATAGTCAAAGGGGTCACTTCAAATACTGGATCAAGTGTTTAAAGGAAAAAATGCATCAAATTTCTACACTCCTCTCCAAAAACAAGAGCTAGAAACTTGCTACTTAAAAAAAAAAAAGTTGAGATTCTTACATGATCAAACTTTAGAAACAAGGTCTTCCCATCATGAGACTCACAGTAAGCACCACTGAACAAACAAAACTCTGTCAGTAACCACCAAAAGTATTCCTAGGTAGGGGTGGAATCGGAGGGGGAAAAAAAAAACCACAAACCTACACACAGTTTGACTTTCTATAGATCTCTGATTACTTAAGCCTATGGCTTCACGGCCTTCCTTGCAAAAATATTTACTAATCCTGTTCTCTAAAGAGAAAAAGACATTTGTTTTCATGGAGAACAACAAAAAAACACCAAACCCCTCAGAATTTGTTACTAACAAAGGTAAATACAATAGGTTTTGAAAAGTAGGGCAACACCACAAAGCTTGTTATTCACTAGCTAGCTATACAGGGTAAACCAACAGTTTATTAAGAATACCCTAATGACTGAAAATACTCAAGAATGGATCAAATGGAAACTCACAAAGGACTCTAAGAAAACAAATTCAGCAAAGCTAAGGTCTCTCTGAAAAGCATGTGAAACTGAAGCCCTAAACATGCTACCCTGCAGAACTATTTGTTTGACACACCATTTCCAAACAAAATGCATGTCACTATCATATTGGCCCTTGACATCTCTAAGTTAATTTACTGATGCATACAACTGAAACTAATTATTCAATTTCGAGAAAACTTTCTCAAATTCTGCATTTCTTCCTTGTGGAAAAACAAAAAACTAACTTAAAATTATCAGGCTGCTAAATAAAATAGTTCCTGAAGTTATTTTTCTTATTCTTTGGCTGCAGAAAATTCTTCAGTCCTATGCTGTATTTAGAACCAATGGAGAAGATTCAGAAACTTCACTCTGAAAAACATTCCAATTAAAAAAAAAAGAAGAAGAAAAAACAGCAGCAGCTTCACTCATTCCTTCCTCTGAACAGTGTACCTTCACTTCCTACCACTCATTGCTCTTACTATGGTTTTTGGGTTTGGGTTTTTTTTTGGTTTGTTTTTAAATAACTGTTTGTCTGGACACCCCTGCAGGAATCCTGGTGATAGGAGAGTGCAGATGCCACTGTCAGATTCTGAACAGATGAACTGAATCACTATCACCAACTACTACAAAATACAAATTGGTGTCTAGGCTTAAATAAGAGAATCCACCCATGCCTGAAGTTTCAGAATGAGGAATGAGCTATTTCAGTCCTCCTTCCTTTTTTCAGTCTCTCAGTTTTTTGCTTTAGTTGCCCATAGATCAACTCAAGGATCAAAAATTATTCTCTCTTGTAATCTTTTTCTCTAAAACCCCCTTTGGATTTCATTCTGATCCTTTTCTGCCTACTTCTACTCACTCAGGATATTTATCTATGTAACATCTTGCTTTGTTCTACATAGCTCTTGCTACCCACTATGCCAAAGCAGGGAGCAAACCAACTCAACTTCATCTGAGAACAGTAGGGAAGTTTATTCTAGTGGGCTAGGGCATTTGAGCACATGGCTGTACAAACTCACAGTTTTGCTTTTTCTAGTATGAGATTTCAAAAGGCATTCTCTCCTCGGGAGCTTTGAAGCTGCTCATCTCTGATTATGAACAGGAAAGAGACAAATTAGCAATTTAACTGTCCTTTCTAGAGGGATCTTGCCTATTTGTCTACAAAATATGACTATCAAGACAGTGCAAAACTAGAAGAAAAGATAGTTTGAAGTATGTTTCACAGCGGACTGCAGGTCCTGCACAGTATCTCCCCTCATTCTGAGTGAGCCTAGCAGTGCTAATAAAGATTCTTACTTGCAAGAGAGCCATTTATGAAATCAATCACATACAGTATCTTGATTGGAAAAAAACCCCAGTAACTGTGCGATAATAAAACTGATTGGGAAACATGTGCTTCCTGATAAGCCTGTGAGGCCTGTCTTGAACACTGAATAATTATACACAATGTAATTTGACCAAGTGAAGATATATGCAACATTACTTTCTGGCAATTTGTTCTGAGCAAAGCAAGACAGAGGGCACATGGTACTCATAAGTGTGGACAAAGGGAGTGAAAAGAAGAAAGAGAAGTGTCTGACAGTGTACACATGGAGTCTCACCTTTAAGAAATTTTAAAAACCAGAGGAAGGCACCATATTTACAGACAGCAATATTCATTGCTGTAAATATGCTAGGAAGAACACCCTAAAGCATCATAGTAGTCACCAATTATTTCAGAAAATTTCTTCTGAGAAATATAACCTCAGATTTAAGTTATCCTGCAAATCACATGGAGTCTGGGGGGGTTGGGGGTGGGGGTGGAGGGGGGTGGAATCCACAAAAGTTCATCCACTGCAGCTCTGGTGAACAAGCTGGTATTTGATGTCTAAGCAATGACCTCATGAACTTTAGCAAATGAGGAAGCGTGCAAACAGACTCTAGCCAGACTTTATCTCGCGCTAAGAAGTGAAGTAGGTGTAACTACACATTTACATTACCTGGTTTAAATGAATAAATAAATAAATAGATCAGGCTGCTTGCTTTCAGTATCAAAGACATTGGCAATACACTAACACAAGTACAATATACAAATAGTTTCTTTATTTCAGTTTAGGAAAGCAACAAACTGACATCCTAATTGCTCTGATTCATACAAGGCCTTGCATAGGAGCCTTCTTAGTAGACCTACTCTGATAATTAATATAACATTTTAAGTCCCAGGATTTATGATTTCAACTCACCAGTCAATGTCCAGGTCTTTCTGAACTAAAGGTGACTTGAGAGTTATATGCACAATCTATACTACCAATTAGCAGACTGAAATATGTATTTCAAATTAAAACCAGCTTAAGCAAAATATATTTGTTTAAAAAAAAAAAAATTCCAAAGCTGTAGCTAGAAACTATTTCTCTGAGGTATTATAGATTTTGTCTGAAGTGATGACACCTTTTTTTAGGACTGCTGGTAGTCTATAGGCACTAATGCTGAGCAAGTGCTGAACACATGACTTTGTACCAAAATAGGATGCAGGAACTCATCTTTAAGTCTAACAAGGAAAACTTATGTGGGAAAATTCAGTGACTCATACAAACCAGTATTTTTCTAGAGATTTGCAGTGACTAGAAAGAACAGGTATAGCTATGCATCCTGATAGGTGCCATACAGAATTTCTGAATCTCAAAAAACAGTCTTCCCAAAAGGTAGGTAAATGTATAAAGTATATGTTTCCATACTGTCCTGGTTTTGGCTGGGACAGAGTTAACTCTCTTCTTAGTAGCTGGTACAGTGCTGTGTTTTGGATTTAGTGTGAGAATGATGTTGATAACACTCTGATGTTTTAGTTGTTGCTAAGTAGTGCTTATCTTAAGCCAAGGACTTTTCAGTCTCCCGTGCTCTGCCAGCAAGCAGGTGTGCCAGAAGCTGGGAGGGAGCGTAGCCAGGACAGCTGACCTGAACTAGCCAAAGGGATATTCCATACCATGGAACGTCATGCCCAGTATATAAACAGAGGGAGGCTGGCTGGGAGGCGCGGATCGCAGCTCTGGCATCGGTCAGCGGTGGTGAGCAATTGCATTGTGCATCACTGGTTTTTTTCCTTCCCCCCCTCCATCCTTTTTTTGTTATATTCCTTTTCATTACTATTATTATATTTCATTATTATTATTGTTAGTATTATATTTTACTTTAGTTATTAAACTGTTCTTATCCCAACCCACGAGTTTTACTTTTTTTTCCTTTCCTCCTCCTCACCCCACTGGGAGGGGGGAGGGGGAAGCGGCTGCGTGGTGCTGAGTTGCTGGCTGGGGTTAAACCACGACACATACCTACCCAAAAATCATAGTAGAATCATAAAATCATTTAGGTTGGAAAAGACCTTTAAGATCATCGAGTCCAACCGTAAACCTAACATTGCCAAGTCCACCACTAAACCATGTCCCTAAGCACCACATCTACATGCCTTTTAAATACCCCCAGGGGTGGTGACTCCACCACTTCCCTGGGCAGCCTGTTCCAATGCTTGACAACCCTTTTGGTGAAGAAATTTTCCCTAATATCCAATCTAAACCTCCTCTGGTGCAACTTGAGGCCATTTCCTCTCGTCCTATCGCTTGTTACCTGGAAAAAGAGACTGACAGCCACCTCGCTACAACCTCCTTTCAGGTAGCTGTACAGAGCGATAAGGTCTCCCAAGCCTCCTTTTCTCCAGACTAAACAAGCCCAGTTCCCTCAGCCGCTCCTCATAAGACTTGTTCTCTAGACCCTTCACCAGCTTCATTGCTCTTCTTTGGACACACTCAATGTTCAGGCTTACGCAACTCATGTATTTTACTGAGTGATTAAAACCTGGATGAAGGCTGAAGTAAACTAGAGCAAGAAAAGAAAATTAAACAAAAATATCATTCTGTGTAACTTACTTCCCGTTAACTGTAGTATACTTGATCACATCTCCTGGCAGGACCACTGATAATTCAATATCTTTATCGATTACATTCTCTTTCTGTTCCATGATGAGGTTGGCTGATTCTGTGTCATCTAATGGAGAAACAGCAATGGGTTTTGTTTCAGATGGAGGCGGTGGCGCTTTAGATTTTCTTCTGAAATAAATGGATAAAAATTAAAAGTCAAGTATGTATTTATACATATGATTCCATACTGGCAAACTAACAAGTCTCAGAACAGGAATGAGCCACACTTAATCCTTTTCACTCAGACTGTGTAAGTGATATGTGCAAGGAAGGGATGAGAGAATATTTTAAACATACAATCAGTGGTAACAGAAGATACAACAGGCTAAGGTATTTATCATAGAAAAGAAAAAAAAAGCCCAATAAACATCAAGCCCAAAACAAAAAAGGTTTTTTAATATACATGAAAAAAAAGTAAATTAATGGCTTTTTTCCCTCCCTTGGGTTATGCAAAGGACCCCATTTGTGCATTCTCCAGAGTTACTCGATTAGTATAAACAGAAATACTGTACTATGCAGTATGAAGCCAAATTACACTGACAGTATGTTTAATATATAGGATAGACAGGTAAGGGAATAATCACACTTTTCCTCCCCAAATTTTTCTTTTGATTATTAAAATCATTCAAACAAATTCTACCAGCTCTAGTCTATTTACTTCTATACAGTAATAAAATAGCAGTATAACCAATACTGTGTTGTAGTATTTCTTGACATTTCAGTCACAATATACTTTCCTATTTTCCCCTCACCTATGCTGATTTCCTATTTTAATTTTCTCACAATCCTTTCCCATCTTAGTGACAAGCCAGTGTTCTCTTGAATGCAAAGAGTGATCACTAAATAAGTTTCACTTATCTCACTTAAAAAAAAAAAAAAATCCAAAATCGTATAAAAGGAAAACTCTCTACATCTCAATATATTTATGTTACAGTAAAATCTGAAGGCAGGACTCTCATGTCCTGCAACATATAGTCCATATTTTATTCAAATAACTTTCCACAATTCACTGATATTGTCACAAGGAAAAGATACTATTATTAAGAATTTCACCATTAGAAACAAAACCAAAACACACTGTGGAGACGTATTACCTCATGAGAACTTTTAAATTTCTTATAAGCATTCTTTTAAAACGCTTGAATGGAGCCATATTCACAGAAAGTTAAAATACATTTCAAACATAATACACAAAGGTTCCAAAAATATGCTTGCAATTTAGATTCTGAAGCTGTACCAAAATTTGTTTACTTTAAATGTAACCAAAGAAATTAACTTCTGTAATTGTCCTACAGAATTAAAACAAAAGATCTAGCATACAACAATTAGAAATACATATCTTTCTTGGGAAAACGAAGTTTAAAGTCACTCACAATGAAGAGCAAAGAAGGTCCAGAGCAGCATTGCAAAAGACGACTGTGTAATGAGACTTCACATGACCGATCTGTTGCTGAAAGTGCTTAGTGTTTTGAACTTCAGAACTCCGTGCTGAATAATTAACTATTTACAGCCTCTCAGAGCTAATCAGGAGTACTCACAGACCTCCAAACACACCGAATGAGGATTCACCATCAAAATTTATATCTCCTCCCTGTTAATGTTTTAAATTAGTTTTGGTGCACTCTGCATACAATTCAAGACGTGTGGCGTTAGCTGCAAATTTAACTTTGGTCTCTACAGCAGCTTGCCTGGGTTGTTTCTTGGTTATGTGAATATTCTAAAATGCATGAATCAAACTTCTTTTTACTGCTCCCTGACTTGTTTGGGGGTTTTTTGCATGATTTTTAGCTTTCATATAACTGCCAAAAAGAAATTATTAGCCAATACAGAGCATCAATATAACTATTAAAAAAATCACCCCAAAAAATAAGAACTAACCCTATGACATTAATACCAAAAAAAATCCAAACCGAAAGAGAAGCAGTGCTGCTTTTCCCCTTCTTTACTCATTCTTACATCTTTAAGTGACTTCAAATGACCGTTAAAAGATATCTATCACAACTGAACTCAGAATTTAATCTTTGAAGACTACGTGCCACAAAGATTTGTTTGCAAATGCTAGTGGACTCTATTTTCCATTAAGCAGACAAATGCAGTTTCATTGCTGCAACTCTACTGTCACTAGGGAGTGCTTAATCACACAATAATAAAGGCATGGTCCACATCAGTAAAATGTGGCTGTATTTATACAGTGTCTAACTTACACTGTAGAAAGCTAGAACTGATAAAATACTCGTCAAAACTTGTGTGCAACAGCTAGACAGATGAAGTTCCATGTATTTATAAAGAATACATACACACACATGTGAGGTCAGGCAGTCTAACAAGGTCGGCTGAATCTCCACATACAGAGCTATGTGCCCTACCCACCTCTAGCACATCTGCATGTTCTTTACGGTTAGTTATGCTTACATTTCCCACCCCACACAAAGGAGGAAAAAATCTCCAAGTATACTTTCTCAGAAGTTATGCTGAGTTTTTGGCAACCTCTTATTAAACAACAGGGATCCTAAGACTTTCATTTTCTGTTTCCAGATGCCGTGTCTCTTTTGTCTTCATTTTTCACCAATTCTCTCAACTCTCATTCTTAGCCCAAAGTATTTACATTTGGTCTTACAGCTTTTTTGTTTTTTGAGTTTGTATCTCTGCCTTGCCACAGGAGAGGCTGTCTGACAGGTAACGGAAGCCCTGCACTCCCAGTGCCCCAGAGCTGGTATTGGGCAGCAAGAACAAGTTAAGTGACCATGATGACATCTACACGTCCAAATCAAAAGCAGCACGTGACAGGACAGTGGAAATACACTTGCGGGGTAGTTTTAACCTACAAACCCTTCCCTCCTCTTTTGCACTATGGGGCCTCCAAGAAGCTGACAAAGGTGATTTCTCTCACAAAGGCAGCCTCCACACGCCATTTTATTCAAACACCAAAAAGTAAAACTAGCATCATCCAAATAACTCCAAGTCTACGCCATCATTTCAAACACTTATCCATCGTAAAGAACAAACAAACAAACGCCCAGTTCCCTCTTGCCTCTTCACCTCTACCAGGTACTCAGCAAACCAGGAGAGCTGCTGGTTTTTAATGAATTTGCTAAAAAGACAGAGTGAGTGGTTAAGGTAGTTTCTTCTCGTGAAAAGAAGAAAACCCTTGATTTTTAGTAAACCAAATACAACCATAACAAAGAGAATAATTTCCCAATCATATACAAATAACACTTTAGAGGTCAGAAAAAAGGTGTTCAGTAAATGGTCTCACTCACAGCACCTTTCATGTTCAGATAGCTTCCAGATGTTCTAGGAGATAAGCAGACCTATTCTAATTTTCAAAGTAAACATTAGAAGGAGTTAGAACAACCAAAAACATACTCTTTATTTTCATGGCTACTATAGAACTAAAGGAAAGCTGCAGGAAAAATCGAAGTACAGCTTATTTAGGTATGACATAGAGGGAGGTAAAAGAGAAATTTTAACCAAATAAGGCCACAACTCATAATAAGAACTTCTCCAGAAATTGTGCTGCAGTATCCTACACAATGAGGGCCCGCACTCCTTCCTTGTCTCCATAGGTCCCAGCCCTGTCAACTGACTGACCTTCTCTACACCAGACATTAAAACTGCCAATCTCAACTCACCTGAAGGGATGTGCTCCCCACTGTTTATCACCAGATAAACAATTCCAGCTACCTATTACACTGCAACAGCTTGAATGTCATCTTCTGTTTAATCAATTGCTTAAGACAAAGCAGGAAAGAAAAAGAAAAAAGGAAAAAAAAAAAAAGATTCTTTCTTCTCCGATTCTTCCTAGCCCTGGAAAAGGCAGCCAGAGGGACACCCACACCACTCTCACAGGGTCCCACAAACACAAGCTGGTGCAGCCTGGGCAGAGTTTGTATTTCCCTTGCTACCAGCACACATGGAGGCCACTGCTTATGCCAAGTCTTTCAGCTAGCCCTCATCTAGTGAGACTATATTGTTCCCAAGAGAATTGATTCATCTCTCTTAGAAGTTTAAATTTCTGAAGTTCCACCTGCATTTCCCACCAGTCTTTGTGACGGAATACAGTTCCTGTAAAAACATTAAAGAATTATTTCAGCCAAATGCAGATAGAAGACATCATCATTTTGTTAAGAAAAACAATACATTTTTTAAAATCAAATGCAAGGCCATAAAGTCAACATTTTATGTGCTTCAGATCCCACTTCTACAGAATAAAGTGTCATTGCTGTATCTCAACATATTTCCTGCTTGCCAAAAAAAATAATAGTGTCAGTGATCTGAATGTGTGGAAGCCCTTTTTAAAACAAAGGTCTGGCACAGTAAATAAAGCAAGCATCTATTTATTTGATTTTCAAAAAATTCCTGGTAGAAAGTTACAAGCAGTATATTTTTAACTATCAGTAACTAGAGAAAGGCACTTTAAAATAATGAGAAATACTTGAACTGACAGTGACCTGGATATTCCAGTTATCAGCAGCACTTCCTTTTGATAAGGATCACTTTCCCCAAAAAAATGGAGAAAAAAAAGAGGACATCTATCTGCTAGATTTGTGCACAACCAAAGGCTACAGCATAAAAAAATCCACCTCTTCAAATCTTTATATCAAGGAATATTAATGTTTACAGCACTTAACTTCCTGTTTTGAACACAATTACATGAGACACTACACAAAGACAGCTTGGTAGCCTTCTCACTGAAATTATTTTGGATCTAACCTCCAACATCAGAACTGTCTCTCAAGTTTTCTATAGCAATCACCCAGGACAGGAAAGGTCATAAGGGACCTCACCTGCTATTCAGTCATCATCTCTCAGGTACTGAAAAAGTTCATTAAACATAGCACAATAAAAACCTTCTACTGCACAACAGATAGACTTAAGTTTGTTAATTTGACTTATGGCACCATGAAGAACACTGGTTTATACAAAGAGCAACTACACATTTTTTTATATCAAACTTTACAAAATTATATATGCCAAAAGTACAAGCAGCACTTCATTTTATTTTCACTCAAAGTCAGAAAAGAATCTAGCTCTACTAAGATCACGTCATGAGAGGAAAAAGGCCACTGCGATAAAGCTTCTTCTAGAGCTTTTCTTGCCTTTGACCTCTCACCCCAAGCAATTATTATAATGCTTTCTCGATTATTACAGTAATGCTGCTCCACTGC
Source organism: Gymnogyps californianus (assembly GCF_018139145.2). Classification (NCBI taxonomy): domain Eukaryota; kingdom Metazoa; phylum Chordata; class Aves; order Accipitriformes; family Cathartidae; genus Gymnogyps; species Gymnogyps californianus. The sequence continues at coordinate 23,843,363 of NC_059477.1, read as the reverse complement.
TATGCCGTAGTAGCAGACAGCCAAAACCTTGCACATCATCTGCTCAACCAAGGAACAGTTGAACAAGAATTCAGGCCTACATTAAGTACATTAATTTGGTTTGTTTACAGTGATACACCAGTTTTGGCCAACAGGTATACAAAATACTTAAGCCCCTAATTTCACCTATAAGCATTCCCAGCCCAATACTCATCTTTAGTACTCACAGAACAAATTTGTCTTCTACACTAAGCAAAGATCATGAAAGCACCAACTTTCCTCCTGTTTATCCAGTTCCCTCTTTGGGGATTATGGTTTCACAGCATCACCACTGCACATCTTCAAGATGAAACACTACTTGCTAGGAAAAAGCTTGCAGACAACTGCAGCATTACTATCTGATTCTGCTCATCATAGTCCAGCAAATAACTGAAGTTATCAATGCAAGTCACTCAAAAAATCACTGCTGTATGTTTCAGGGCATATGTATAGATAACCTCTTAAAAAAAAAAAAAAAAGGAGGAGGGGAAGTATTTCATAAGACATAAATGTTCAGTAATCCACATTTTAAGTTAGTTTGCAAGTTTGAGCTCCCAAATTGGGACTTGATAATTATATAATCAAACACATGAAAAATGGAGTATTTTACAATAGTGTCTATTGTCTACAGGCCAGTCTGAAAGGCTGGTTTCATCTGCAGTATAATTATGGATGATATTTTGTTTTCTTTCCTTTAGTGAAATGCAGCTCGATTTTCATTTTTATTGTTCTTAATCTGAATACGAACAATCGCATTGACATATCTATTCCACATGGATTATTTTTCTTCTAGCTTGAGAACTGGAATACACAGCTTTTCTTGTTATAGTAGCTATAGAGATGTTGTGAAGCCACTCTGCATAACCTTGTGATAGATTGAAATGAAAATACTCCAGAAATAGGACCATTACTCTTCCCACCCCTACCCCCACCAGCACAGCAAAATAGCCTATATATGAGCACAGTATTTATCTTCTATGCACATGAAGCTTTTTTTCCTGTCTATGATCTGATACTTGGCATCTAGCCTCTTAAAGCAAAAAAAACCTTCTTCCAGAGATCAGTGAAAACACAGAATTTAACAATGAGTAGTAATGTGTAATAAGGTATATATTTTCATTAGAGATTTCATTAAAAATCTGTATTTCAAACCAAAACCTTAACAGCTAACATCCTACAATACATGAGTTTCTATTTTCCTGTGTGCTATTAGCAAAGAGCAGAAAATTCCTGAGTCCCTGAACTATCTGTTCATCATTATGTGGAAACATCGCATGATATCAGTTAAAGTCAACAGTGTCACAGTACATATAGCTACAACAGCACATGTACGTGTTTATTGCAAGCACACATCTTAACATTTTGCAATACTTGATGGTAAGTCCACTTGCTAGCACATATTTAAAATTGTATTTATTTCATACCACAACACAAGGTTATCTGTTTTTCTCATTTTCAGAGAGACTTCTCTTTCACATCTTGGATTCACCCATTCCCATTCTGGCTTCTTCTAGCCCAAGTCTGAAGCTGACAGAAAAAAAACCGACTGGAAGTCCTTTGCTTTACACTGCCCAATGAATTGGAACTGTTCTCACAAAAAAACACTTTTAGCTTTTTCCAAAAATGGAAAAGGCTATTTCGTTTGTAAGCTTCCAGAGATTCTCCCCCTTAATGACTGTTACACTCAGAAAATGGAAGTGAGAACATCACCTGTAACTATCTCCACTACATCTTAACTACCTTTCACTGCTGTTTGCTGCATCCTACCTCCTCCATACACACACATTTCTAACAAGCTGCTTGAAACAAATTCTAGATTTTTTTCAGTCACTTAAAGTTTTAGATCAAGAAGTCAAAAGTTATGCTATAGTTGTATCAAAACACTCTCTGCACAGCTGTATTGTTCTTGTGATTCAGCAACTGAATTTAATACTAACTAGTATCAGCAAAAGTCTATGTATTTTAATGTTCAGTAAGAACAAGGACTCACAAAATCCTCCTGCTAGAGAAAGTACAGTGGCTTCTATACAACACATTTTATGTTATGGTACACTCATTGCCAAATTACAGTTCACCGCTTAGATTCTCTGATCAGGGCTTGGAATGGCAAGTCCCTAAATTTACTTACCTTCTGCTACCTTCACAGTTGCATTGTCCGAATTTTAGCTCTAATATTCCACCAAATAAGACTGCAAACCATCAGTCAAATCTAATGGAGAAAAATGATTGCAGAAAAGAGTACGCTTTCAGGAGCACCTCCAGATGAAAGAAAACCTCTGAGATAAAGAATGTCAAATAAACCATTCAGAGACTAATATAACATCTCAACTCCACCTTCTATTTTCTTCAGAGTCACTCTGTCAGTTCCGGATGTTCAGTGCTGGTTTGCAGTAAAGCTGCTACAAAACAGAATTCATACCATGACCATCCCATAGCAGGAAATGGGCACTACACAGTAGAAGTACGTGAAATGACCAAGACATTTCCTTGAATCTTTAAGACTTGCTAAGCACATAAGGCTATGAAGGCAAACTCCCAGAACTAACAGTCAATAAGTAGACTTTGCCCCTGAAGAACAGAGTTCCCACCTTGAGGGTGGGAGGCAACTCTTGAAAACTACCCTTAGTGGAGTCTAGGGTTTACAGCAGAAGCCCATGCAATGCATCAAGTTAAGTGGCTGCCATTTGAGAACGTGTCCTTTCTTCAGGTAAAGTTACTGTCTACTGGTAGAGCCCATCGTGTGTTTGGGTCTTGCGCTGAGAGACTAAGACAAATTAATATCTGAACAGGGAAAAAGGCTCAGATAAACTGGGAAAGCAAACCACAACAACCTGCAAGGAGATCAAGAACCAAGCTTGAAATAAACTATAGACTAGAGAAACTAAGCAAACCAAACAAAAAAACGAAAATGCTGAAAATGTGAAGGAAAAAAACAGAAACCGCTTTTTGCTGGTCATTGTAAAGACAATCAAACTGAAGAGTCCAGACATCTCACCTCAAACAAGTATCACAGAATGGCAGACACCAAAAGCATCACAACCACTTCCAGCTTTGACTCACCTTTTTATAATACCTGAAATAGGTATACAAACATTAGACTCAGCATGAATCTTTACCTTTGCTTAAGATCTATGGCTGTATGTATACACCAAACTTCTTTGTTCCTCCCTTCTTACATAAAACAGTCTCTAAATTTTTCTTATGCATGGAAATTAAACACTGAAGGTAGTCCTGAATGGCACATTCTACTTTTGCTTTCAATTCCAGCACTGCTTGCCAAGAATCTAAAAAAAAAAAAAAAGAGTCACAAAACTGATAATATTGTGTCTTCCTCTGGACATTGATTACTCTGTTTTCACATAACACTGCACTGGGGTCACAGAAAAGAGATGAGACTCCTCAGCAGTACGTTTCTTTCTTCTCTAATGCTGCAATACATTGTCCCCGTTCACCTTTTAATGAAAGTCTTAAAACAATATAGTTTTCTTAATCACAATCCTTAAGACCAAGACAACTTCTGGTACATGACAGAAAAGCTATTCCAAAACACTAAGATTTGTTCTGCATATTAGAAGACTTATAATTTTGTTTTTAAAGTATCAGCAGACCATAATGAGCAGTTTCTAAAGTGGAAACACTTCTTCCCACCCTCTAACTGAATGTCTGAACTTCCTACTTAGGTCTGTGGCTGATCTTTTGTAAGAATAGAGACCCACATGGGACTGTAAACATAAAATGCATCTAAGAACCATTCTAATTTCATTCCTAATGGAGCTTTTTCACCATGTCTGGCATTCTCACACTAAGATTAACCTGAAAACATTTATCTGAAGACTTCCACTGAGTCTCTAACTTGCCGTGACCTCTACTTCTACCTAAATCATGCTCAAACAACAGTTTGCTGTTGCTCATGAAAAGCACCTCTCTTTTTGGCAGAACTTAAAATAATAATTTTTAACTGGAGTTTGACTAGTTGAAATGTCACATTCTATTCATCTTGACTAAGTTACTACCAGGCACACAGGTTTCTATACAAAATTTGGGTTGCCAGAAGTGCTGCAAAAAACGTTACTTTTAAGTTAGTTTTAACATACTGTAGTATTCTACTATTTATCCTTAACATTAAGCAGCCTAAGTATTTGCTATACCAGCCTCATGCCATCTATATAATGTGCCTATCAGCCTTGATACTAGGCTTTCATTGCTAGATCAATATCACTGTTTGCTACACAGTCTATCTCTCTGATAAAAGCACCAGCTGGATGTTAAGATCAAGGTATGGATCAGTGAGAGTCAACCACTGTCCATTCTTAGGTTATCCCTTCAAGCCAGGCTTATGATACATGTAGGACAAAATAAAGGAAAAATATTTGCTGTACCTGCTCCATAGAGAAATATGAGCTTTCAGGTTCTAAACTCATCCGCTTAGTTATTTGGGCAAGATTCTGAGGTTATATTGTATGGATATTGTGTCTAGCAGGTAGCTCAACAGGTACCAAAAAACCCAAAATTCAGAAACACATTTTAAGTTCAATTTCCAGGTAGAGGAACAAACATGAACAATTTGTAAATCTGTTATGACAATGGGGTATTTCACAGTGCACTTCTCTATACAGATTCCCAAGGCTGAAAAGAGACCAATATTGCAAATAATACTGGTATTTTAAAGATATCACATAAGAATAAGATGGTTCTAGAAATGAGGCACTGGGTAAATAGTCTCCCAACACAAAAACGTTGTTGTGTAACTGATATACCAACTGACATGCCAGTAGTGATGCTAAGGTGATAAGATTATTAATAAACTGATCTTTGAAGATTATCTCTATGGGTTTACTCAGTGAGGTTCCAGCAAATAACAAATCATCTGCAGATGTTCTCTTACTTATGCCTATATTCAGATGACTACTACAATGAAAGCAAAAAATGTACAATACCTACGTTTGCACTCTCTTTACATAAATAAATTGGATCAAGAAAACGAGACATCCCTGGAATCAAGACATGTTTTCAAAGTTTTTGCGAGAGAAAGTTTTTCCTAGTCAATGGGATGTGTGGAATCCTGCCTCTAACTAGCCTCATAGCTCTGAAGAAAAGAATTTTTTAAAAAAGGTCTTATCCTAGAGAGAAATAAATCACGGGACTGGGATGGTAACCATGACAGTAAGGTGAAAGCTTAATGGAATTTTCGGACGTCTGGTTCACACTAAAAGCGAGAAAGCAGCAAATGAATCCTCCCGTTCCCTCCAGACCATTTGGAACAGACATTTGCCCGTCTGATTGTCTGTCCCCATGGCAGTGGCAGTCTTGAAAACAGAAGAGACTGTATTCGAGCCATAATTCATGCCATGTTTTCTCTTACTACAAGGAAAAAGGAGAGATTCAGAGGCAATGTAAACACAAATCTCTATGGTACGGGCATGTTTTTAATTGTGCCCCTCTTAGCACTAAAGTAGCACCAACTCCAGCATAAGCTTATGTAACGTAATTAAGTAAAGTACAAATTTAAAACTTTTCTAGAAAAATGATTCATTCATTGCTGTTCAAAGCCAAATCATAACAATTATTAAAATGACCTTTTGAAGCTCACTTAAAACATATGAACGACTACCCAACTCCTGAGCACAGATAGCCACTGACTTCGTGTTGTCTTACACCATCCAACAAAACATCGTTAGCTCCTCTCTAGGCATAATAATTGCCTCGCTATTAGGAAGACAGCCAAGAGCTCAGAATCCTAGCAGGCAACAGAGGATAAAAAAATACTTTATGCTATAAATTAGCATAAAGTTTATTATTATTACTGAGGAATTAAAGTTTATTATTATTACTGAGGAATTACAGAAGTGTGTTCTGATACAAAAGTTCCTTTACAGCACATTCTGTTGTGCCAAAAGAAGTATTTCTTTTTCTCCTTTTTAAAAAAAATTAATAAATAAACCAAAAAAGAAGAGGTGTAGTGGAAAATTAGTTCCAACAACGTTACTTCTACGGAGGTTAAGAACTTAGACTTCTGAAGTAAATAGGGCTAACACAAAACACAAATACAAACTTGGCATGTCCATGTGCAACATACCTCTGCAGTAAGCAGATACTCTGAAAAGGTTGCAAATAGATATAAGTATCAAATTCAAAAAATAACCCAGATTTACTACCAAAAGAAAGTACAAAAAACTTGAATGACATTCAAAACTATTAAAATTTCATATGACTCACTTAGCCTTTATTATATTTACAGTTATGAAAACAGCCTGACAGAAAGGAAGGAGAGCAGGGAAGAGAAAGCAGTAAATCTGTAACAGTAATTGAGTAATATATAACTGGCTGAATAAACAGGAAAAGAAAACAAAGAGCAGCTTGAACTGAAAGGGGGAGCTTAACCTTTGATACACTAATAAATCTAACAAATGCTTAAAACTCAAGCAAACATATGTTACCTCCACTAGGAGCAAACCCTCAAATCTGTTTCAAGAACTGCCATAGAAGGATGCTCATACAGATGTTTTTCTCCCATGGCCAGTAAGAAAAGTTCAATTAAGGGCTCTCAAATAGTGCAAAACCTGAATCTGCCCTTTTGGCCGCTATCTCCTAGTCATGAAAGCAGGTATAACACCACTGTCTTTTCAAAGCCTGCAGATGAAACACCTAGCTCTGCTCATGGCTTTTTCAGCTGCTATTCTGAACATCAATAGAGGTAAGAATTGTCAATTTATCTGAGCTTTTCTGCTGTTGTTTTTCTCTTCTGTTCAAAATCATGTTTTAGTAGTAACACTGGAGGCAGGCACTGGATGGATTTAGAGGTTGGGAAAGGTAAGGAAAAGAAAAGGAGAGCCACTCAGTATCACAGCGGCCAGGAAAGAGGCTAATACGGACCCTTCCCTTTTTCCTCACATACACACGTGCCTCAAATATAGGTACGTGCGTGTAGGTGTGGGTGGGTAACAGATCAAATAATGCAGGACAGCAGCGAGGAAGCTCTGCAGTAACAACAGGGAAGACAAACTTTATTCCCTCTTCCTTTTAGCTGCTATAGAAGGTTGGGTTCAACTACGACAGTCCCATTTCCCAGCTGAAGATTCAGATACAGCAAGAATAATTGAGCCAAGCACAGCGATGCAACTTTGGAAAGCACTGCAGCCAATTTCTGTTTTTCATGCAAGTGTTTGGAACAGAACTAGCTTTCTCCCTTGCAGAGTGCTCTTCAGTCACCAGGAGCCTTCTCTTAGTAGTTATGTCCTTTAACTACCTATAGTTTGGTAACACTTCAAAATGTTTTGTACATTTGCATAACCAAGAAATAGGACAGTTTAGTAAACTGGAGAACAGACATGATATTAAGCATTGGGAGGGAATGGGAAGCAGGGAAAGTTTCCTATCCCGAGCAAGAAGCTTAAAAAAAAAACCCTATATATATATATACACACACACACAGATGCTATTTGACACATGAAGAATGGACATAGAGTTCCTACACAGACAACCATGTCAGCAAACAAGGCACCCTAGCTCCTTACAGGAAAGAAAGTGAAAGAGAAAAAAGTTAAGTTCAGGCTAAGAAATTGCACTAAAACAAGCGTTTTCTTTACTGGATTGCAAGAGAAGCATCTTGGCAGTTAATATATTGAAAGCTGGGATGTAATAAAGAGGTTTCTCCTGAAGTATGAACAACATAGCTTTAGCTCCCCAAACAGAAGCACCAAGCATCTCGGGCTAACACTCCTTGCAAAACTAAGAAGAAATGCTTTGAGTACCTACCTGCCACCAGATTCTCCTGCTCATCTTTCACAGCTTCTTCCTCAATACTCACTCCCCTCCCTGCATCCGCCTCAGAAAGCAAAGTGGGAAACCCTCTTACCTTCAGGAACAGGGTCACGTTTACTACCTCCTCAAATGTCAGTGCTGCTGCTGGAGCCCAAGCCTGATCTCTTATGCACTGTGTGAGGGGAGATGGGTGGTAGGAAGCACAGCCAGAAGTCCTTTCCCAGCTCTCTTCATAGCATAAGCCCGACCAGCAGTTTTCGTAGCCACCTTTGCTGCTGCAGGCAGCTGAAGTTCCCTCCCCTTTGTCCTAAACTCCCTCTCTGGTTGGCAGTTCAGGGCCCCAAATGAATGCTATTATTTCCTCCCCAAACTCATCCCCATCTACACACAAGAGCTGCCATTGGCCCCCTTCTCCACTTTCTTCTGCACATTCAAAATCCCCTAGATCCACCACTTACTGGATTCTTGCAACAGGCAAGAAAGGAAGAAGCTATTTCTTCAAAGAAAGCTGGCTCCCTGCACGATGGTGGTAACAGCAAAGCTATCTTGGATGACCCATTACTTCCATTAGCCTCTGCTCTGTCTGAAAAAGGGTACAGGACTTCAGCATTAACTATAAAGTAGGAAAAAATTCTTTAGGAAAGGGAGAAGCATACTTCTTACTAACCTTTATAATAATCAGCAGCAGCAGTCTGCTCTAGGGAACATAGACAAACTTTCCTATACAACTATGCTCATGAATAAGTTGCTGTAACTACTATACTTCACTCCTGTATTCACCCCCTCATCCTTTTCAACTTTCACTATCACAAGTTTACACCGAGTATTTTTCACTGCTGAGTTTTTAACATATTAACATATGATTCAGTGCCTGAAGCAAACTGACTTTTACAAGTTCAACTGAACAAGTTTTCTTAAATTCTTTCTTTGTTGCTGTAAGCAAAGTGCATCTTGGCATTGTGCAGTTATTTAGGTATTTAGTCTATTTAGGTACTACAAAATTGTTTTAATGCTTTCCATGATAAATGAAAGTGATATATAATATTCAAGGAATACACAGAATACACAGCAAGGACTACTATATTAAACACTAAAGGCATTGACTTTTACAAGTTATTACAAACAACAAGTGGTTTTTTTCCAAACAAAATTTTAGATCAAAATCAGATGAAAGACAATCAAAGTCAGAAAAGCCTTACAGTCTGCAAGAAATAACAACATTCCTCATTTAAAATAATCTCAGTAGCCTCATTTGAGCTTCTAGGCCCCAATCACCAACTTAAAATAAAACATGGAACAGCTTCTATACCCAGAAATGCACCACTGAAATTTCAGCAGTCCATCCACATGGATAAATTTACAGGTCTTTATACACCCTCATCCTGGAGCCAGAAACAGGATTTAAAAAAAAAAAAAAAAAAAAGCTTTTGTACCTTGCACTAGAAGAATTACATTCTTTCTCTGAAAACAGGACAACTGACATTAATTCTTCTTTCTTTTTACAGGCCTACATTTGAGTTCTGGCCATTTATGTACTGCCCTACACCCGAATTGTGCCTTCCCTCAAAGAGCAGTGACTGAAATGCTGCTGCAGATATACAATTATTGGTAAATATTTTTCCTCACAGCGGGCGTTAGGACAAGTTCAACCAAACAAGCAAGGAAATGCTGTGTAAATACCAACATTTGCATCCTTAGTCTTGCAATATATGTGTCACTTTACATCAACAAACACTTCCAGAATTTCCATTTACACCAACCAGAACAGTTCTGTGGGTCAGAGTTTTATCTGTGTATAGCAAACAAAATTATTGTTAGTATGACACTCCCCAGCAAAATAATACAAGTATTACTTTGAAGCCATTCTGTTGATCTTCTAAACAAGGAGAGGGAAGAATAGCTAAAATTGGTTACGCTACTTTTCCGCTTACCTCCAAGATAAAACCGGTTTTTCTTCTCCATTAAAATAAAGTGAATTTCTTTCAATGGCATACGTAGGTAGAAGGGACAGAGTGTGTGTGTGCATGGCAAGCTTGCTGTTGTTCCCTTCCGCTACTGGTGACATCAGTAAGCCTACCTATTTATAATCCCACCACCTGACCAAATAGCCTACAGAGTACATCTAGAGATTTGTATAGCCATTAATCCTGACATATCTACTTCAGCCAATTCAAGAGAGAGTATTAAGTAGCTTTATGTCTTCTGTGGCTTTATACCACAAAAAGAATCCAATTCTGTTTTCCGCGCCCCTTTTATTTTTGCAAGACAAGTTTAATAGGAAGTTTTAGAATCAGGACTCTTCTTTCCCTCCATGCTTTTTAGCCTTCCCTATTTCTCTGTCTGTAAGATACCCGACTAAACAGGTCAGGTGAGCAAATTTTACTGATCAGTGGAATACTTAGGCAGCAGAGGGAAATACCCACTTACATCCAGTTAATTTGATCATCAGTACTACCTACAAAATTATTGAAGCTTAAGATCCTGACGAATCAATTTCACAAACAAAAGTATAATATTTATGCTATCAGGAAAACAAAAAACAACTTTGCAGTGCTTGAAGTAGGATAATTTACAGAATATTGACCTCATTGTGAATTAAAAACAGAAGCTGCTTAAAAGCAATTTTCAATTCAGTTAGCTCTTCCCAAAGTCAAACCTAACGCATACAGCCATGTGAGGGCTGCTTACAATTAAGCCTGCCCAGGGAATGGGAAGGAATGCAATCAACAAACTCTTTTGGGCAAGCGCTACCACCAACGGAAACATCCTGCAGGTTCCCATCATTGGTAAATGTTGCTTCTAGATCTGTATCAGACCACATAGTGTTTCGAAGTGGCTTGTGTACCACTTCAGTGAGAGGATAACATCTGTGTGAGTGCATGTGTGCTGAGTGAACAACATCACTGACAATTCCTTACCCAGCCTCTCTTACCTGAGAAGTCCTACCACCAGCATCCATCCCCCATTATGCAGACAAAACAGAAATCTAAGTCAGTTTTACCTAACGCATGTAAGGTTGAATGAAACAAATAATCAGATCAGCCGGTTGTGTTCCAAGTCAACTGCACTCTGCAACCAAACTTCAAGAGTTAACAATACAACGAATACAAATCTTTGAAGCAATTTCAATTGTTTGAAATGCTGGGGACAGCAATAATGCAGACGCATCCAGACTTGCAGGACTAGAACGCCAGTAGTAGAAGTTTCAGTGCAGACAGGGTATCAATGTTGTCTAAAATACCAACGCATTCCCTATGGCTAGTATGTGCTACACAGGACAAAACATTTGGGAATTCCACTTGGAGGCATTAATCCAGGTCTAAGGGCTGTAGCTAGAAATAGTCAATTAATATTCACAATAATAAAATATCTGATTTTTTTTTTAGTCCTACTGGTATCTTGCGGTACTAAATTTTACATACTGTTTATCTGCTTAGCAATTCCCTTCTTATGGCGTTCACATATTAAGCAGTATATTTATCACTGTTGAAAAATCATGTGGTTTTCATTCGAGGAGTCACCAATGGAATTTAATACTATCGACCACGATAAGCAAGTTCCCAATATTTCAGATAACCTGAAAGGGAAAAAAGGAAAGGTTTTCCAGTTCTACAAGTATGTACCTGGCTATTTCCCCTGCGTCTCACACAGGTTACTTTTAGTTTTTCCCCCACCGATATCACTCAGCATAGGCTACTAGGTTTTTTGGGGGGTTTTTTTTGGTAAGTTCCTAGAACACTTATGAAAGCTAAAACGTTGAGAACTTTAAAAGATGAGGTGGGAGGAGAGCTTAGACAGGGTATTAGGAAACACCCCCCCTATCTAAGGGAATGGAATTAAAATATTTTGTTAGAATTTCTTTAGGATTAGAATTTTAAAATGCTTCTCATTTTTCCATAAAGCATCTACTTAGATTACTTACCTTGGCATTGCTGTATTAGCAAACATTCCCTAAAAATGAAACATCAACTGACTAGTAGCAGCAGCAAAAGGGAATGCATGTGAATGGATCATAAACATGGAATTTATTTTACTTCTTGTGTGTATGCTTCAAAAGAAGTAAACAATCTAATTTTGCTAAATACAATGACACTATAGTGCTTAATACAAAACACTTTCTAAAGAAGTCCCTGTATAGGTCACATTTTTAGTACAGAAATTTCATGCTTTTTAATCCACAGAATTGTTTCCAAGACCAAAAGCATATGAAGACTTGCATATACTAGTGAGGGCAGTAAAACAAAAGCTTCCCAATATTCATTTTTAGGTCTTTAACACCTTCAGATTCACTTGTCTGTGATTACCCAGAGCATTGAGTATTTCTGCGGGGGGGGGGGGGGGGGGTGTAAAAAAAACCCTCCAAAAGCCCAATAGGCTGTTAGAACTCAATGGATGTGTACCAATTATCTGCATATGGAAAAGCTGGTCAGAATTATTATGTTTTTTAAAAATCCCCAGTAGGGACATATCTGTGAAGCTGGGAGCTCTTTGAACCTATTGTCTCTATTGTTATAAACAAAAGACTGTTTTTTAGAACTATCTGATATTTCATCTAACCCTGAAATAGTAATGATTATTTTTTTTAAATAATATCCATGAGAAACTACAGTCTGAAAGCAGCAAGAATAGCAGGAAACCTGGATTACTAGGCTAAGAATAGGCATTCTTCCAGATTAAATTCCTGCTTTATTAAATACTCTATTTCTTCAGTTGCTTTGTACCTACTGAGATGACATCTCATCTGTGGTGAGAGTCAAGTCTCCAGGGAAAGGCAAATAGCTTTGTTCTATCAAAAAGAACTGGAGAAGAGAGCATAGGGAAGAAGCTTCCAAATGGCTTGGAAGCAGACCAAGAACTTGTTTTTCTTATGCAAGTCACACATCAACAAGGAAAGTTGATTATAGATTGTATAATCACTCAACATTAAGGGGAACTTAATTATTTTTCCATTATTTAACATTTGGTTTAAGGATTTTATGCAGCATCATGAGACAATTCTGTTGCATGTTCTCTTTTCACTTACTTGGAACAGTTAGAACACAACAAATTGGTACATGTACAAATAGTAAACGTAACAACATAAGAGCCAAGAGACCACATCATTATGTCCCTTATGTGAAAGCCATATCACGCCTTTGACCATCCCTGTCGATCCTCTCTGAACCTTCTCCAGTTCTACTATACACTTTTGGAGATGACGGAGATCAGAACTGTGCAGTATTGTCACTATAGATTTATATAGTGGCATGATTATGTTTTCTCTTTTCTTCTCTATTCCTTTACTAATACACGTGGCAAACTGATTTGTATTAAATTTATATAAAGTGAATTTAATCTCATTTTATTATCCATTTATTTTTGTAAAGTCCTCCTGCAAGTCTTCACAGTCATGTCTCCTCTCGTTACTACAAATAGTAACTTTTTACTTTCACCAAACCGCCACCTCACTATTCAGCTGCTTTTCTAGATTATTAACATGTTGAACAAAGAGTTCTGGCACAGATCCCTGTGGAACTCCAACGTGGCCTCCCCTCCCCTTCACAGTAGATCATTTCCCATACCTCTGTTCTTATTTTTGGGCAAATTATTTAGCCATGCAAGGTCTACCATCTTATGCCATGTTTGTTTATTTTTCCTAAAAGGCCAGAGACTAGCAGAAGCCTTTTGAAAGACCAGCAAGCCTGCACCAGCTGGCTTTTCCTCATCCGTTTGGTCAGCACAGCACTTCGATTCTTTTTATATTTTTACAGCATGTCCTGGGTTCGGCTGGGATAGGGTTAATTTTCACAAGAAGCTGGGAGGGGGCACGGCCGGGATGGCTGACCCATCGATACCATATGACGTCATGCTCAGTATGTAACTGGGGGAGCTGGCCGCGTGGGGGGGAAGCGCGGCTCGGGAGCGGGCTGAGCATAGTGTTCCGGGTGGCGAACAATTGCATTGTGCAACACTCACTTTATATATTCTTTTATTAGTATTATTACTTCTTCTCTCCTTGTGCTGTCCTATTAAACTGTTCTTATCTGAACCCACGAGGCTTTACCTTTTTCTTTCGATTCTCCTCCCCATCCCACCGCCGGGGCGGGGGGGGGGGGGGAGCGAGCAGCCGCCCGCTGTTTTGCTGCCGGCTGGACTTAAACCACGACACAGCATTAAGACATTTACACTGTAGATATGCTGCTATATCGAAGAGTTCCTCGGTTTATTCTAACTGTGCTCGTTGCACCACAGTCTGCAGAGAAACAGATTTTGTTCGGAAGTTCAGCCACCAAATTTATAGTTTGTTTTGAATACTAAGGTAGTCCTTAAGAGCCCTCACCAAAGCTGTCCTAGTTGCTGTGCAAATTCAGGACAAAAAGAGCGCCTACTCAGAAAACTTCTGGGCACAAAAGGCCAAGCCCATATTTTGGGCTGCCTGTCCACAGTGTGACTTCCCTTAAACTGCTGCACAACCCTTTCACCTCTCTATCTCAATTACAGCCTTTTATCCTCATTTTCACATCATAGATCACTCGTCTCTCTACTCAGCACAAAAGGTAATATGCAAACACTAGCACATTTTATGACCTGAGTCGTATTTCATCTCAGCTGCTAAGGGTCTGCCTCACTATCCCACAGTTGTTTTAGTATTTTCTTCTGTGCCAGTTCTCTTCCCGAGAGCAATTTTTGTAACTTTTTCCATGGGACCACCACCTTCTTCTCACCTAAGGCTCTACCTGCATTACATCTACAAACATCTGACAATTAAGAATCCATAATATTTCTCAGTAAGTGCGTGGTAAAACATTACAACTTCCCTCCTTTTTAAGGTCAAAGAGAACCACGAATCAAGGGACTTGGGAAAGTTTGTATGGATTAAGCTCTATAGAGGAACACAAGGTTTAAGGTAAAAAAAGCCACAAAAACCCCAGCATCTGATGAGAGCAAAATGCTTCAATTCATGCTCACTATTCAGAGAACGAGAGAATACTAATAGATGTTATCCAGAAGTTTTTATTTACTTAAAACCAAAAAGAACTGTAAATTGCAAGACAATCCTCAGCTTCTGAGTTTCAGTGATTCAGATGTATTTGAGAGAACATGACACTGAAATTGAGGGGTCATTAATTGCCCAGAAATTATCATTTCAGAAAGCCAGCACCTCTTCCTCCCTGAATATTGAAGTTACAGTATAGAAATTGTAAACTAAACAAAATATATCATTTAAGGGGTAAATGACACATTACTATGGTGGTAGTACTGCCATGGCACTAGTGGTTGCCACAAATAAAAGAAAGAAGAGACAACTGGAGTTGTAAATTGGGGGATTTTTTTTCCTAATA
Organism: Gymnogyps californianus; assembly: GCF_018139145.2. NCBI lineage: Eukaryota > Metazoa > Chordata > Aves > Accipitriformes > Cathartidae > Gymnogyps > Gymnogyps californianus. The sequence goes on along the minus strand of NC_059477.1, from coordinate 23,828,262 downwards.
TTTTTCATGTCAACTTGATATGGCTAGGTAACAGATGGTATATTATGTTTTTCCTGCTTTGACACAATTTAAAAACAAGCTACAGATGGCTATAATGAAATCCTCATTAACACACTTACATTTTCACAGTTTAGTATAGCAATAATGAAACTTTCAGGTCTGGAATTTCCTGTTGGTTAATTAGTGGTTAGGTTAATAGCCTGAGGAAGTGCACAACCCAAAAAGTTTCCTTATTGTTTAATCGTATAATTACTAGATTCATATTTCTGGGAAAGCTCTCAAGACAGATTTAATGTCACATTAAAGCTACCTTTATAACCCTCCCTCTATTTGTGAAACAACTGTATTATTTTATTTAGCAGAGTGTGTGGGCAGGAAAGCCATGAACAGGCCTAATTCAGCTGCCTCTGGGAAGTTTCAGCTTGTTTTTATTTTAGAGATACCAACTTACACTTGCAGAACTCTTCAAATACACATTACACAAACACTCTGCAGAAAAGCTAGGATCAACAACTCTTGGTCTATTGCTACAGTGTTACCATAAGATCATTGATTAATGCTTAAATAATACTTTTTTTTTTTAATCCCAGTTTATAATCCTCCACAAAAGCTAGAAATATGACATATGCTTAGCAGCCCACCAAGATATCACTAAATCTGGGATCTAGAAAGGAAAAAAAAGAATCACCACAAATCTTGTACTCAGGTTATTTCCATAAATGAAGCTGCTGCTGTAACACAAACAGGCATAATGCTAGCTGTAAATTAAACAATATGATTAAAATAGTAGTGAAGGATATGATATTCACAGCTAAAAGCCCTCTGGGGTTTAGTAATCCACACACCAGTTACTAACTGATGACACTGTGCCTTCATTACTGCGTTACTTATGCTACAAGATTAAAGCTGCAGTGAATAGCCATACCCACACCCCCGTCAATGCCTTCGCTGGGTGGTACAGGCGTATCCCCAGATAACCGATACCTACGCTGGTGCTATGGCACAAGAAAACGGGTAGCTTGGCAGAACCAGGTCCCAAAATATCAAGTGTTGTTGCTGGGTTTTTTCTTTTTTTAACTGCCATCACCAAAAATCTACACTGAGAAAACACAGCACTCTTGTACAAGCAGTAACATACTGAGTTACCAGGCAAAGACCAAAGGAAACAACCGTACCGCTTTTTGAAGTGCTGGAGGTTCAAAAGAGGATAGCTACTGCCAAGCCATCATGAAAGGAACATAATGAGGAAAACCTGACTTGTAACTGAAGTTATATAGTTAAAAAGAGACAGTATCCAACTATTTCTGAAGTTATATAGTTAAAAAGAGACAGTATCCAACTATTTAAAAGTCGTAATGCTAAAAATATCTTTTAAGCCCCCAAACTCACTTATAACAGAGAATCACAAGGACAGAGAATTTGGATTTTCTAACGAATACCCTATTATTTAATAAACACATTATTATTATGACTATTCTGTAAGATTCTAGAGCCCTCCCATTTCTTCACAATTTATTGAGACAACATTAAGGAGAACTGACACAGTATTATCTTCCTTAACCAGCAGAAGCAGGAGCCACACACAACAAAGACTTTCTGGAACACTAAATGTCACTATGGGATTCAACAATCAAATGTACCCAAAACCAAACAACTGAAAAAAAACGCCACAGTGTTTTTGGAGATCTGAGAATTACAGCTCCAAACAGAGCTACTGTGCTTCCTTAAATCACTCTCAGAGGCCTAGAAAGTTAATCAAAAAATGACAGACAAAATAAAGCTCCCACAGTGATTTTCTTCTGGAAAATCCCATGCTTTAATTCAGAAACTTTCAGATCCAGTTTCACATACAAGTTTTCATAATCATATCCATTCCTTGACAGAACAGTCTGTACTTTGACGGATCTTTTTATGGCACTGTTGCTGCAAGGAATTTACATGTAGCTTTAATAAGAAGTTGAATAAGTTTCTTGCTCTGAATGTTTACACGTAATATAATGCTGTTTTTAAAAACCTGTACCTCTGGTCAAGTTTAGTAACAGTCACTCTTCTCCTCCCAAAACAAAAAGTTAAAAATAATTGCAATGTTTCAATGCTAAACAATTTATGAAGCAAGGACACCTTGTGTTTGCTTCATCCAGCACTCCCTCACTCTGTTCTTCAGAACTGTGTATCTGGTGGTGGTCTCTTAATCTTTTGAGTTCCTGTGCTTATCAGATGATAAATTAGAAAGAAAGGAAAAAAAGAAAAAAGAACAAAAGCAAATATTATACTACAGTTATAAACTTTGTCATGCAAGTTTCAGGTACTTCCTCAAAGTGAAGTAAACACAAGACAATGGAAAAATTATACAGTTAATCGCACTGTGATCAATACTAAAACTTGTAATGAAAAGCCCTCCCCTTTTTAATGATGATATCAAATAATTCAGATCACAGTTTGTTTTACAGGAGCTGAAACTGATTTACAGGAGGGCCTTCATTCCAAAGGGGTAAGAAGCCATCTGGGGAGCAAAAGCCCACAGTTGCAAAGACGGCACGTGGGAAGGAACATGCCTCAGGTTCCCTGCTACCCATAAGACAGGAATGAGGAAGAAAAATACAGTGTTCTTTCTTACTTAATATGCATACACACAAGCTCCTTAATTCAGATAAGCACATATCTTTGGAATCAGTATCGTGGACAACTAAACTGGGAGTGTACCACACCAACTTCTGGAAGGGGCGGCTAGTCATGTTTGGGGATTCTCTCTCGCATTCAAAAGAAGAAAGCTCAAATCAACGAAGTTGAAAAAAAGAGAAGAAAATATGCCTTCCAAAATACAGACTTCATTCTAGATATAGCAGAGATGGTATGGCACCATTAACAAAACAGTCTAAAATATCTCCAAGAAGATCAAACGTAACAGGTTAGCACCCTGAAAGTGCTATTTGCACCATTATGATTTAAAATTTTTTTTAAAAGGCTCAAGTTTGGTTTTGTCTGCTTCAAACCATAATTCTAGAGTAATATTCAGAAGAAGTGCAAGTGCTCTAGTCATACTCAATCTCTATTACACACGTTATAGTATTAGGGAATTTACTTTTTTTATTTTATTTTTAGAAAATCTACAGTATAATCCTAGAAAAATGCTCCTGCCGTGAGCTATCATGTGGGGGAAAAGAAATGTACCTTACATTGGCAAAAATTTACAAAGCTCATGTTTTATCTTCCACCATTCTAACGCCCACTTGAATGTAGAAACCTTCCTTGCACTACCTCAACAGTAGCTCATAGGCTCCTTGAAATTGCTACTAGATAAACCAGATATTCTAGAAACTAGGTACAACACCCTATATTGCATGGGTGTACAGCATGCAGAGAGTGTTATACCACTTGTGCAGACTGTCTCCTCTGTGCAATAGTACAAAACAAATACTTAACAAAATTTTGTATGTTAAAACATCCCAAATTCTTGTAAGCTCTTCACAGAGCAGGACTGTCAGCTTGATTTTCTACCTACTCAGAAAAGATTAAAAAAAAGAGGTGATATAAGTATTCAAACACTTCTATTTGTGTGGAGTACAAATACTGAAATCCTATCAAATGAAAAAACTTACAAAGAACAAAATGAATGAAAGCAGGAGGGAAGAAGAAATGCCAACAGCACAGTTTAATGAAGCTGAGTTCTGCTGGACCCAAAAAAAAAAAAAAAAGACAGAGAGAGAGAGAGAAAAAGGAAAATATTTACTCATGCAGTAAGAGGTGTCTTATGCTATAGTAAGTTCACAAATGTTTCCAGGTGTCTTGTCTTGATGTGCTGCTAGAAAACCATTACATTATTGTAGAGTGATATACCAGCCACAGAACATTTGGTCTGCTTACCCGATATTACCTACTTTTAAATTTAGGCATACAACACACCAAGTTTTTATGATCCAGTGTTTTACTTTAGCCCTGTAAACTTTGCAAGCCTTCAACAGAAAGGCAAACAGTTATGGGTAGGTGGTGATTTCTGGCAATTTTTTTCTATCAAACATCAAACAGTCCAAGTTAGACACAGCATATCACAGAACTGAAGGAACAGCATGTATCAACACGGTGTTTTTTTGTTTGGGTTTTTTATTTTGTTTTGTTTTCCCCTCCCCTTGTGGACTGTTTGTAAAAACCAAAAAGCATCTTTTCATAAAGGTTCCTAAAGATAGAAAGTTTTATAGATGAGCTCATATGGCAATTTTTAAAATTTTATTTTAAAGAAAGATATAAACAAAAGTACCTATTAAAAAGATATGGAAGGGCATACAGCACAGTCATGAATTTCACTTTCACAACAGCGAGCATAGATTTTCTTTCCCAATGAAATAAAGTGCCACCACAGACACTAACAGGCTTTTATTCACAATGCTGAAGTCTCACCAGAACTTGAATCACACAGTATACAAGTTTTTAAATGTATTTTCTTAAAATAAAATCGCAGTCTTTTTGTGATCTAGGGTAGGAAGTGAGACATTTTGCTAGCCAAAATTCTAATACAGGAAGGACTCAAGCCAGGACCTGTGATACACAAGAATGTACATGCATGTGTACATTTCAATATTCTGTTTTCTGTTCTAAGAAAGAGTAATCAGAATTGTCCATGACTTACATTTGAGTCATTTGAAAAACATCCACTGAACAAAAACCAAGATCTGAAGTACAATGAACTTGTTCCTTCCATTGCAATTTATAGCAGCCTGAAGAGATTCTGCAATAACTACCTTAAATCACAGACACTTTACACATCCCCAATACCACAGAAGCCTGATGTGTGGCAGGAAGGGCAAACAAGCTTCCTAAATAAAGACAAGTAATCAAAAACAACTCTGTGACTTTCCCTCACATCCACTTCTTCTACCTTTGGTTTTTACTACCTGGAAACCCAGGCTTCCAAAAACAGGTATTTAACTGCAAGTATTAAACCACTCAAAACTGTTTTACAAAAATAAAATGCAGTCTTTTAACTGTTTCTTTTTAAGCCTTTTGTTTGTCATTTTGCTTAGATACACACTACATTTATATGAAACATAATTTTAAAAAAAAAGCAACACTTCTTGTCAAAAAATGGAAATCCTTCTGCCAACACTGGAAAAAGAAAACTCTGCATTTTTAATTCTCATTATTTAAGACTTTCCAACTCCACATAACAAATAGTACAACTTACAGGTACAGACTGTAGTATCAGATATTTCTATTGCTGGCTTTAAGATTCTGCAAGAACATAGATCCCACATTCACACACCTCTACATACAATTTACAAGCAAGATACGTGAATTTGGAACAAGAAACATTCACTTTCTAGAAAAGGCCAAGTATAACTTCTGCAATTAGGACACAAATGTGAATGTAAGCACCTGCTTATCAGAGAAAGCCTATACACATTAAATATACAGCTTGATACTTACTATGCTCTCACATTTTACGTTTCTATTGCAGAAAAATACAAAGCCCTCAATGAAGACGCTGAAGCCCAGAGGTGTGTGAATAACACATGCCGAGGCTTTGCTAGCCCAGACTCGATTTGTCCCCTTAGTCACTCATCCTGCCTCTGCACAGCGCAAGTAGCTCTGGTGCAGGCAGCAAGCGCTCTGTGAAAGCGAGGAAACCGAGGCAGCGTGATCAGGCCAACAGCAGAGCAATGCAAGCGTGAAAAGTTCATTTCATTAAAATAAGTAACTACTTTTGTAGCAAGAAAATACTGAAAGCACATTCAAAGCATTACAGCAAAAACTCTTGCAACATTAAAAGCACCAATTTTAACCACCCAAAAATGTAACCAAACACTCTCCTTGGACTAGGGAGTGGCCGGTCAGCTTTTGGTCTATTGGGGACAGGGGGTGGGCAGTGCTGGAAAGGCCAGGGAGCTGCTGCTGATGCCTGCATTGAGCGATGATGTTAGTGCTGCCACCTAGGCAGAAAGGGCAAGAGTCTGTTCTGTTCCCTGCCAGAACGGCAGGAAGAAAATAGATCGGTAAAACCCTGCCTTTCATCCAGAGACGTTACTAAAACTAAGGTGGCTGTGAGGAGGAAAACAGGTTCTGCTCTCCAAGGCGGGCCAGGCAGGTGAAGTGCTGAAGAGTTCCTTCCTATATGCTTGCTTGGTGTGAAATATCCTCAACATTGTATTACTTCCTATACATGAAAACCACAGTCTTAAACCTGCAGATACTTACCCACCAAGATTTGAGTGACTCCTCAAAATGGTGCAAGGCAAAGCACAACATATCCCTCAAAGCATAATGCTGCCTTTAAGAACAAAGTCTGTCTGACATCCTTCAATTAAAGTCAACAAAAATGCAGATGTCTTGAATGCAAAATAATATCAACTATCTCCATAAGAAATGCTGTGTCTACCGAGACAATCTAATTTTAAAATGAAACCATCTTCCCAGAAAACTGACTACCTGGAAATAAACTATATGCATGCGTAGCGTTGCTGGAACAGATGAGACCAATCAACATGCTCCTTCAAGTTATTGCTGTGAATTGACACATTTGTTGCTTTCCAGCTCCAATGTGATCTTTCCTTTTCAACGACCAAAGCGGCCATTGCTTAGTGATTTGATGCAGTAGGTGAATGAACTGGTATTGCTCAGAAATCCTCTTTCTGGTTCTCCATCTAAGCAGGTTTCAGCAGGGACAAATAATGCTGCCTCACAGAAGTTAGGCAAAGAAATGTGCTGTACTATCCTGGTTAGACTAGGCCTGCAGCCAGGAATACAGACATTTTAGAAGTTCACAAGTAATCTTCCCGCTGGGGATGAGGGAACAGAAACTGGTTAGTTTAAGAGAAGCCATGAAAAAACAAGCCACAGGGTGGCACTGCAGGTAGGCTATATTTTGAAACTACTTGGCTTCTTATTCTTTTCCAGGCAAATCAGAGCGCATCTAATCCCATCTGTATGAAACAGGAGACTAGTTCATTAGTTTTTCTTCAAGCATTGTATTGTCCAGCAACAAATATCCCTAGAGTATAAATCACATCTTAAAAGAGGTACTCTACTGCAGAGATATTGGAGTATTTTATAAATTCATTAAATGGTATTTAAGAGCATAACACAAGAATGCTATTGTAAAGATACTCTAAGAATTGATATGTATTTTGGGTTTCTCAGTTCATTTTTAAGTAATTTAAGAAAAAAATCTTCATAAAGCATGTGCATTTTCATACAAAAGCTAAAGAATTTTCTTTGTACCGTGACTTTTTATCAATGTTGAGATGGCAAAATCTCTAAACAGTTCTCTTCCTCTGAAAGGAAGGACAGCATTAACTTATGAGAAAGTGAATGAAAGTCTGAGAAAAAGTCTTAATACTGCATTCAACACTATCACATCCTTTTAAAACATTTTCCTTCTCATGTATAAAAGAATGATACATCATTTCATCCAAAACATAAGACTTAGTAGAGCAATATTTCAAAGCTAGACTTAGGAGTCTATTTAATCTGCTTTGTTGGCTTCTTCTCCCCCAAATTTCAAATCCCTGGCATTTGAGTTAAAAGCCAAAACTTTTGCAAGAAAAGCTACTCCTGTTCATTTAATGAAGAAACTGATTTTCAAAGGAGATTTGGAGGTCATCCAGGATTGCAACAGTTACTTTCTACTTTATAAAACAAAAGGTTCCTTCAAGGTATAAACCTGATATTTCAGTAGATTCTAAACTAACAGATAATATATGACTATGCACGGCCATTTTAGTCACCTGAAGTCCTAGATCATTTTAAGTTTTCAGTTTGAAAGTATGATCAGTAACAGTCTTCCTTGTCAATGTTTCTAGTAATAAATGAAAATAAGCAAAAGTTGTATTTTAGTTCAGTTGCATCATATTATAAACTAGAACACTAATTCATCTGCTGTCATTTTTCTTTCCCCAGAGGGCAAGAATTCTAAAAAAATAGAAAGTTTTATTCCCTCAGATAGAAGTTCAAGAGTGGACTGGTAATTATTTCAACTGCCAAGTAACTATAAACCATTCTTTCTGCTACAAGATTGCTCCTTGTATTTTTTAAACTGTTTGTATATGGAGATTATTTTGCTATTAGATAGCATGACATTAATATATTGACAAAGAAATACGCCAGTATAGCAGTGACTTTAACATTGGATAAGGCAATGATTACATAATAATATTGATTTCCAGAGCTATATAAATTGATTTGAGCATATTATTTACCTATTTCGCTGACTCTCATACTAAAGCACTCTACATTCTAATAAATGGTTTCAGAACATGTGCCTGACAAATACTAAAATTAACAAGTTAGTGACCTGGTAAAATAAATTGATTTTGGTACCAAAATCTCAGTGCCTGGAGTCAGTATTTCTTAAAAAATCATATATTTAATAGAAAAGTATTTAAGACCCCCCAAAAACCCCCACCAACCAACAACAAAATACAAAGAAAAATAGTTATTACTGAAAAGATTTAGCTATTATTATTTCCTCTACTTGGGTTTGGAGAGCAAGGGCTTCTGCTGAAGTGTTTGCCTGTAGATGCTGAGTGACTATACTTACAACACTTCATACAATAACTTCCCAGTTCATCAATTACATAAACTATAATACTGTTTACATATAACACAGCAAGGTCATGTGCTGATGCAACTAATGGAAGTGAGCTCCATTAATTCTAAATAAACTATTTAAGCTAAAAATAGACACACTGGATGCAATCTAATAGTGCTTCAAATAGGTTTTCTGTCCACCTCTGTTGCCACCTATACCATTACTACTAGAAAGCTAATGGAACTGGACAAATTCAGGAAGTAGGTACTTTGCTCATCAAGGCCATACCCTTAAAAGTATGGCCTCTGAGAAAACTGTGTATAATAAGATGTATGGAGTAAGTAACTAGCATGTCTTCTGTTTGAGTTCTGTTTTCTTCTGCTTTTTAATTTCCTTACTTAAGGCAGAGAAGTGTTCACAGTTAATTTGTACATATTTTGCACAGGTTTGGAATAATGCCTCAGGATGGCACTAGGAAGCCTATGCAATTAAACTGCTAATTTTGCTAATCATATTGCTAATAATCAAATTGCTAATCATAATTTCAAAACTAGCCAATGCATTAAGCTTCCATAGTTGGTCATTAGTAACTTGAACAGCACTTGGTCTATGATATGCCATTACAGAACTTTTCAATTCTAGATGAGAGGTTACACCCCCACAAGAAAAAAAAAAAAAAAAATCAAATACTACAATTTTAACTCATAAAAATCAAATACCAAAGGATTCTGCCAATCCTAGTCCTGTCTCACCCACTGTAGAACAAACAAAACCAAAACAAAACCAAACAGAAAAAAACCCCTGTTTTCACATCTCCAGTATCTGAGAACTTCATATCTATTTATTTATGCAGATGACTAAATAGTTCCATTCATTTTTCAAACATTCTTGAACAGAAGTATTTTTTCAAGAACATAAAGAACAGAAATTAAATGGCTGCGTAGCTTTTGTCACTGCAATGCAAAACATTTATATCCAATTCTTAACAACTGCAGTATCACACAATTTTACACTCTTCCTCAAAAGTGCAATCAATATGTAGCCCAAATTTCTATACAACGCACAGGAATTTAGATATAAGAAAACAAATTTTAAAAAGCAAAACAAAACCCTCACACAACTACTCCTAGCCAGCACTGAGACACACAGTCTTACATTCCCATGGAAAGTTAACAGTACAAGGAGCGTGGCCACATGTTCCCTCGAGGCCATGCACAACTAAACTATTGGACAAAGAACAAGTTCTGGTCCCCATCACTTGCACATACACACAGATCATGGGAACTCATTTTCTCTGGGTCACTTGGCTACACAGCTGTGTGTGTGTCATTTGCTTTTAGAACACAAATGTCTTCCTTTAAATGAACAACCAATTACTGCATGATCAATGTCCTGGTTTCAGCTAGGACAGAGTTAATTTTCTTCCTAGTAGCTGGTATAGTGCTGTGTTTTGGATTTAGTAGGAAAATAATGTTAATAACACACTGATGTTTTCAGTTGTTGCTAAGTAGTGTTTATACAAGGATTTTTCAGCTTCTCATGCCCAGCCAGCAAGAAGGCTGGAGGGGCACAAGAAGCTGGGAGGGGACACAGCCAGGACAGCTGACCCAAACTGGCCAAAGAGCTATTCCATACCATATGACATCATGCCCAGTATATAAACTGGGGGAGTTGGCTGGGAGGGGCGGATCACAGCTCGGGAACTAACTGGGCATCGGTCAACAAGTGGTGAGCAATTGCATTGTGCACCACTTGCTTTGTATAGTTTAATTCTTTTAGTATTACTATTGTCATATTATTATTACCATTATCATTGTTTTTCATTCCTTTCTGTCCTATTAAACTGTCTTTATCCCAACTCATGAGGGTTTTTTTCCTGATTCTCTCCCCCATCCCAGGGGTGGGTGGGGAGTGAACGAGCGGCTGCGTGGTGCTTAGCTGCCGGCTGGGGTTAAACCACAACAATCAAAAAAAAAAAAAATCCAGAAAAGACAAAAATATCTGTATTGCTAGTATGGTATGCTTGACAGCCTAAGCTAAAGGCATATGCAAAGCTCCTGTTTCACTGAACAGCACAAGAGTATCTTACGAGTACAAATTCTGCCAAATTAAAAACTTCAGACAGGTGACTATTATCATCAGATCACGTTCAGAAGGAGTCCAAAAACTATGCTGCAGAAGCCCCATTACACTATGACAATCTTGCCTCTGTCTCTTGCCAACATATGACTAAAACTTAGGCTAACTTCCTGCATTTTTCTAGGGGAAATAAACTTATTTTATCATCTACTTAAAAGAGAGATTAGTAACAGCTATCAAGATTATCTAATGGATCAAAAAGGTGTTTCCACTCCTGGATTTCTACTCAGTTTTAAAATGTAGCCTGTATACATGAAGACTTCTTTAACAATTTCAGTAGAACTAAGGAGTCAATGTGCATGGAAAACAGATGTACTCATGTAACTGGAGCTACCATAATACTTAAGTGGTTTTGTGTTGAAAGTGCTGGGACAGCCACAAATTAAGTTTGTTAGACAAAGCTGGTCTAGTATTTACTCCGACATACAGATAGGGATCAGAAAAATAGGCTATGGCTTTATTTGTCACTTCAGATACGTACAGAGGACCAAACAAGCTCTGACTTACTGCTAGGAGATACCAGAATTCACCTGTCAAATTAGAGATTACAGCACGTAAAGACAGAGGAAACAGACTGCGTGATTCTGGATGCCTTCACCCTCCTCCTCCTCTTCATAAGGTCCACCAACCTTTCACCATCTTCCACATCTAAGGACCAGCCATTGGCTACACAACCTCACTGGATCCCACTGCTAATCACGGTATGAATTACTAGACCACACCTTCTAACTACTCACCAACAGCCTCGCTGAATCTGTTTTCTAAACAAAAAAGAAAATTAACATGGCTAAATAATGGTTGTTCATAAAACACTTTGCACCAGTGCACCATTTCAGTGTGTGCAGTCACATGGTTTCTCAAGCTCACCATCATTTTTAGTCTCACAATTCTATTGTCTGCATATTTGCTGCTGTGAAACAACAGGGTTGAATGGGGGATCCATCTGTCACAGTAACATTGCAGACTATGTGAAACATTTTTTTAGACCGTAAGTTTAAGTATGATCCAGCAGTCTTTAAAAATGTTCTATACCATTAGGTTTCTGGGGTCAAAGGTGGCTAATAAGGATACTAGGTGGCTGTCAAAAGCAAAGAATCATAACAATGACATAAGCTTCCAAGAAAACTGCAAGACAAATTTTACAGGTAGGCCAAGTTATCATTTCTCTATCTTTTTACTGGTCTTTTTTAGCCCCAATTACATGGCTGCATAACTTTATCACAACTGATGCTAAGTGATGCAGCTAAGTGACTGATGAAGGAAAAGACAGAATCATAGAATCATTGAGGTTGGAAAAGATCCTTAAGATCATAGAGTCCAACTGTAAACCTAACACTGCCAAGTCCTCACCTTCTTAATTGGAGGAGTGAAATCACCTCTTCAGGTTGTCCACTGCTGTTCATATTCTTTTTTTTTTTTTTTTTTTTTTTTAAAGTAAGAAAAAGAAGACAGGAAATCGTCCCCACTTACTCAGTGGGCAAACCTGCAACATCCTGCTGGGTAACACTGGCTAGAAGTCCCATCCTTCCACGCTTCTTATGCGAGGGGGCTGGAAGTGAACAAGAACACAAACTGAAACTAGAAACAACAATCTTTCTGCTCTTCTTGCGCTTATGTGAAGCTCCATGCTGTGGTCAGTGACAACTGTCACCACAGATTCCTGAAGAAGACTATGTATATTGAGCGTACCGGTTTGTGTACTTGGAATTTGAGACACTTAGCTTTCTTTAGAAGCTGTGTTAAGGAAAGTGTGTAATCAGAATTAATTTAACGTTTCGCAGATTATTTCTACTGTTGGCAACTACCAACAGTGACAACATATACAACATTGTTATCTGAAAATACGGAGAACTTGTAAGATTAAGCTCCAGAAAACAAAGGAAAATGCTTTAACTCAAATACTGTCAGTGAGTACACATATAAGTATGTGTAAGCATATGTAAATCAACAGAAGAGTCAAATAAGTAAACAGTGATTCTAGTAGTATTTAGAATTAGATCCTTCCACCTGCAAAACATACTTTTGCTTATATGCCACAAACATATATGGATGGATGAATCGATAGCTTAATTTCATCAGCACAATGAAACACAATTTTATATATTCACCAGTACTAAGACTCGGTATTGTTATGTCTGGTCTTGAACCAGAATTTCGGATTAGTCTGAGTTAGCAGCAGGAGAGCCCAGTCTCAAGATGTACAGTAGAACTTGTTCATGATACTAGCCTGAAGTTTTTTGGCTTTTTTAAACATGTAAGTACATTGTAAAACTCAAGACAGGAGAAACTGAAACAAGCTGGCTGTTTGCCAAGACAGAGCAGACCCTTTCCTACATTTTGGAAAAGGTACATACAAGCTTAGTTGCCAAAGGATCCAGGTACAGGCCTTGGTACCTCATCCTGTTTTATCATGTAGCTCTTTCTTCAAAATCTGAATATTTTACAGCCAAATTCCAATCTGAAACTCCCACTTATGGAAGCTCAAGGGACGTAAATCATCTCCTTCCTTTCTTGGCATCCTCTGCCTTCGAACGTGACGCTGTTATGTTCAAATCAGACCAAATTACCAAGCATAGACATTTAACATGACATTAAGCAGACAACATTGCAATCAACCCTTTCAATTCTTCAATATGCCAGTTTTATCTCCCACCAGTCTTCTTTATTTCCAACAAAATTATAATAATACAATATAAAGAAACAAACAAAGCAGATCTCAGAACTATCACTGTTATTTCACTGGATTTGCTGTATGTGATTAAGCTTAAAAGCAAGCTGAGTGATCTCTTATACTTACTACTATTTCAGTATTGCACCAATTGCAGCAAGAATCCTTACACCAGCAGACCAAATTTAAAATACAAGTCAGGGTATATCAGCTGGGACCATGAAACGCTACGGTACAATGCAAATATTCTACCTAAAAGGCAATTAGCCAAAACAGATAAGATAAATAAAAATTGGCTCAGGCCAGGTTAGAGTACCTTCCAGCAAATACACTTGAACTTTCTCTGATGACAAAGCCAACATTTAACAGTAGGAACCAGTGGTATCCCTGACTGCTGTAGTTTAAAGCCTTCCATGAAGCACCAGAGGCGCTATGAAAAACGTGCTCCTTATAGGGTTTTTTTAATGTTTTAATTTATTTTTATTACGGAGGATCTTTGCATGTCAAAACAGAAGCGTGACTAGTGAAAGAATTAATCAGAATTTATCAGCTCCTTGTACTTAATTTCTTCTTGATTTAATTCCCAGGATATCAGTTATTTTTCTGTTAATTGTAAGGTCAAAGAGGACCCCATGGAAGCAATAAGCAGCAGGAACTAAATAAACAGAAGATCGGATCTTTAATGCAAATGTGTTTCCTGGAGGAAAGGAGTAAATCAGTGCAGATAATGTAATACAGAAGCAGGAAAAAAGTTAAAAAAAAAAAAAATAAAAAAAAAATCACATTTTCTAAATCAATCTGTTCAAAAGATTTCTCACTGGAACATAAGTAGCTCTTCAAAACGAGTGCCCTGCTGAGGAATTTACACAGTTGCCAAGGTTTAAGTAACTAATCAAAAGCAACAGCTATTTGCTTTGTGGATGAAAAGTTGTGATACTTGCTTAAAAATTTAAAAAACAAGCAAACCAACCACAATCATTTTAAGGTACAGTACAACCTGCACAGTGAGAACTGTCTGTGTGAGTGCGTAACTGAGACAAGAACTCCAGAATACATCCCCCTTCATTAGAAGTTTTAAGAAAAATAATACTGGCAGTATAATTAAGAGGCCTTCAGAGTACTGGACCAGTTCAAATAATGCTTAATGCTTTTCAAATCCACTAGTTACAAGGTCACATCAGGGTAATTCCACGGCATGTGTCCCGAGAACCATGCTTCTGGCCTGTTAAAGAATACCATGCATTTATATGAAGAGCTAGAATTTAAAATTTATCTTTAATGACCATAGGGCATGGCTACTTAAAAGTTATATGCATTTTCCAAAATCACTGGTCTACCCTAAATCATTACCTATCCTTATTTGATGAACCGCTGCTACAGACACTAAGACATCTGATAACTGACAAATATGTTTTCAAATAAATTAGTTTCTGGCCCCAGAAAAGGTTCTCCCTCCACAGAAATTACATATCTGTACATGTAATATGGTATCCTCCCAAGTACATCCAATATAACTCGATCTGTACTACAGAACTCATTGTGTTTCAACAAAAAGACTTCACTCCTGATTAATTCCTACAACTGTTTAGTACAGACATGAAACAAGTTCAAGATTTTGAGACTTCTTCCTCCTATTCCACCCCTGTGAAAAAGCAGAAAGCAGCAGATTAGTGAAGCCTTACTTTTTCAAAAATACATCTGTTAATTGATATTGGCATACAGTTACATCCCAGTTTTAAATCTAAAGTTATTTTATCAGCATTTGTTAAAAAACAATGGAAAGTGCTCCAGTAGGTATCCCCTGAAAGCATCTCACCTCCAGTACTTTCGACTGAATAGTTTTCTAGTGTACACAAATAATACGGCAACGTAAGCGTGATTTAGAAAATAGCTCAAAGACCAGGAGTGTAGCTTGTTTAACCTAATACAATCAGTTCTCTCAGCTGCAAAAATTTATAAGAGTAATGAGTAATGTTCCAAAATAACAGCACTATTTAGCTCTTTAAAGAACTTGCTATTTCAAATGTGTTACCATCTGAACAACAAGACTGAAATGTCTTTTGGAACATTATATTATAGACATATTTTTCCTTAGGTACTATGATGACTTGTTACAGAAGCCTAAACAGCTCCTGCAACATGGTTCTCTCTCAGAACTGCAGGGAAATGTAGATAATCGATGGTAAATAATAGAAGAGTCATTCTGAATATCAAACTTCATGAAAACTATAAATTTGAAAGATGAATTTATAATTCAGTATAAAGTAAAATCAATATTAAAACAATATTAAGTTTATGCTGTAAAGCCTTCAAGAGTGAAGATTCTTTCAAGAGTGAAGCATATCTGCTTTCCCTTACAGTTCTGCATAACTGACTCACCATTGCCATCTTCTCACTTTCTTATCAGACTCTTTGCTCCTCTACTGTGTAGGCATCAGCAGCATGGACTGGTTTCAAATCTGATTCACGGTCAGGAGTCTCAGTGCAGGGAGGCTAACTCTGCACTTGAGTACAAATACTAAGAGGCTGACAACTCTCTGCTAACCAGTGTAAACTGCTATGCTAAAATCACTCTACCAAAATAGTTCTGGTTTTGAGGACTTATCCCAAAAAATTTTCTATACAACCACATGTAATATTACAGGAACATCAATTTAACCTTTATCCATATTGTTGTTCCAGACTCAGCTACTTCTGCCTAAGAGAAACTTACTTATATTTCTTAAATAACAATCTAGGCTATCCTACAGTGTAGTACAGGTCTACCATGGGGGTTGGACTAGATGATCTTCAAAGGTCCATTCCAACCCAAACAATTCTATGATTCTATCATTTCCCTGAAGAGAAAAATAAACTGGTGGAAACCAAAAGCAGACAAGTAATTTGACATACTGCCTTCCTAAAGAGAGCAAGTGTACTTGGATATAGTGCTTACAAGCATAAAACCTATTAAATTAATTTTTAAAACAAAATTTAAAAGGCAACACCATTCTAGTCGGCATTGAGGAACAGTAGAACAGTACATTGTACAATCTACATCCCCCTCAGTAAACCACCTTTGGTTTGAATATAGGAAAGGGGCTTTCTATTTGTATAATCTAAGGAACCATAAAGAGATAAAAATAACCACATTCTGCTTGTCCTATTGAATAGAGGATTAAAATAAATGGCAATGTTTTGTTTTAAGTCATGAACTAGAGGTGGATTCACCAGGTCACAACTGGAAAAGGAGAACTGCCAGTCCTTGATAAGCATGGCAATTACCATTCTTTTATATACAGAACTACTTTAAGGGAGTACAGCTTCCTTACACAGCAATAATAGCATATCCTTTGATTTATACAGCAGTCCTCCAGCAATACAACCAACATCCTGTTTTCATCTTAAAGTACAGCTGGGCAGTTTGTCTACGGGCTTTATTTATCAGAGTTCCTATACTGGGAGCCTTCTCATTATGAGAAACAGCACCCTCCAATTTAGCAGCATTTTATCTTCCTGGTTCTTTCCTTCTGAAAATATGGTACCTACCTGATCTACAGAATATATAGACATATACTAAGTGCTTTGAAACAATGTGACTTAAGTTTATAAATATTAGCTAAAAAAAGTAACACACTTCTCCCACCTAGGAAGTCACGCAAAAACACCCAAAAAAATTCAGAGAAAAAGGATTTTCTTACTTTATGGCTTTCAGAGGAAAGGACAGACATACTGCTCGAATGATCTAAGCTGTAAGATCTCACAAAGCCCTTAAAACACACACACACACACAAATTCCTGAGATCCGAAACCATCTCTAAGTTCTTCCTGGATTTAAGTTTTCCCTGAATATAACAGAGAATCACTGTAAAATGCCTAAAAGAAAATATGTATAGAAAATCTTGATTAGACACCTCTCAGATTATTACGTATTTAATACTTCCGTATCTTGTGTTATCACAAGTCAGAATCCTGTCAGAAATCCAATATTTTCCACATTCCTACCCATGAAAGTAAACAGCCAAATAGCATTTTGAATGATTTACATGCTCATACTCTGTAACCATGCAGTAACTCATGAACATGCCATTCACATGTTGTCACGCTTTAGAAATAGAAAGACCAAGAGTGCTTAACTGTTAACCACTGTACTTGTTCAAAACAGTTTTAGAAGAAATTGTTGCTAGTTGAGTACATTGAATCACTAAAAACTTACAAAATGAGGAATGTTTTGCTAGTTATATCTACAAGACATCCACATTTTTTACTGATTTATCTTCAAGCAAGTGGTAAGCAGCATGCCAGCAGAATGTCAGTGGAAACAAATAGGCAATTACTAATACCAATATAGGGCAAACTTCTTAATTAGAAACTAATGACCCTGATTCAAGAGCACTAGAGAACCTTGAATTTGCCTACACTGGCCAAAAAAGGCCTGGGGTGGGGTGAGCGGTGGGGGCGAAGGATAGGCAAAATTACCACTAATGCAGCTACAGCAATAGAAGCTTCAGTGACAAGGTGTGTAGATCAGAACATCACCTAGACCAGAGCTTCTACTCTTGCTTAGTGGTAGGAGCTAGCTCAAGGACAAGCTGCAGATCGTTCACTTGCTAAAATCTCTCCAAAATCTGTCTCGATTTCCCCAAACTTAACTGCAGTAGATCACTGCTTCACAGAATGTTGTTATAAAACTAAAGTTAACATGCTGAAAAACAGAGCAGTCAATCAATCTGGGAAAAAAGTTCATGGGCAGCTATCTACACAGATGATAGAAGCAGAACGAGACACAAACAAGAGAGTGCTAAAATTCAGCTGCAAACTCTGTGAAATTGAGAAGTTCACCCTCACTCTACCGAGTAAAGCTCTAAGTGCCAGTAACCTAAACCCCATCGACCTCTCCTAAGCGCCACATTTTCTCTCTCCCAGTAAGGGTTGGGTTTTGAACACCACCCAAAGGAGGAAATCCATGGAAAGAACTCTGGCTTCATATCGGAGAAGAGATTCAAGTTGTGGCTAATGGCCATCCGGCTGTTCTTTTGACACGCATAAATCAACAACAACCAGAATTTTTGGAATTTTTATTACATGGATATAAAGTCACTACCGTAGTGCTGCTAGCTTAAAGCAGAAAGGCTCTCTTTGGATCCAGAAATTCAAAGCTGACACTTCAAAAACATCCCCAAACTAAAAGAATATCCTAAAATGAATACAGGCAAGGGAAAGGGTCTGAAGCAACAAAAGCCTTGCCTAACCTTAAAAAGAGAAAAAGGAATTACCTCAGACTTCTGTGATTACAAACAGCCTATCACTGACTACTTCTAACTGAAGAAAAGGACATAAAGAACCTGCAACAAATTTACTCCACCAGCTCAACAACCAACCACCACCAAACCTACTCAGTTCAGAACAAGACACTGAAACTTCCTTCCACCTAGATTGTCCATAAGGGAGGGAGATAGGTATGCAGCCTCTGTTAATTATTCGACTATCAAAAAACCAAACCAAACCAAACAAACAAAAAAACCCCACCACACAAAAAACAAAAGGGGAGGGGGGAGAAGAGCGAATCTCCATATCCAGCGCCAGATCTCTGAATGAATCAGTCCTTCTCATAAAGTCACCAAACCACTTCTTTCTTGCTGCCATTTAAATGTTTAACTGTAAATATTTGTTAATCAAAGCCACAGATAAACACAATGGTACATAATACTGGTACAGCTACATCAGTTTGAGGATGTGATTCACATTTTCTGATGGATCTCATTTTACCATCAGAAGCAAAAATTTTTTTAATGGGTTGAGCTTAATGACTGAATTTTTACAATTTCAACAAATGCTATGCCATGTTTAGCTATCCTTTCCTATCTTTGATAAAGTATCACATGCTCTTTTACAAACAGACTGGAGATCTTTCTACCACGTTGAGCATTTATTCACATGATACCACAAACTGACTCAAGGAAACACTCTCTGTGTAAGACTGAGATGCGAAACATGATGTGACAGGATATGGGAAAGGCCAATAACTGTAGATAGAGTTTTCCAGATCTCATTGTTTTTTTATTTTATTTTTAAATTAAAGTTAAAACCTCATAAAATGATTACTTCTAATCTTGGAGCTTTTGTTTACATGTAACAGAAGAACTCTTTACATAACCGAATTTGTTATGTGTCATTACTTCCAAACATTCTCAATTCTACCATAAAAACTTATTCTGGATTAAGTGTTGGCAAGCAGTCTTTAAAAAAATTAAAATAAAAAAAAAATCTCGTAAACCCGTTAGCTGGCAGGCTTTACGTATTGCAGCTACAGAATCCAGGAAAATTTTTTGGTAAGTAAAAGCGGGGGGGGACGACGGACGGACGACACGGACAGAAGCCTATAAGCAGTATCTTAAAGAACACCATCGAAAAAAAAATAAGAACCAATTGATTTGTTTGACAATTTCTAAAACTATCATAGCACCAAATGCCATTTTTTTTCTAAAAGAAATCATTGTATATTTTTAAGGGTTCATTTAACGTTTACAATTCATTGCATTTCCCTCATTCTCCTTTATTCATTTGAGATTTATGGATAAAGAAGCATTACAGCAGTGTATTTTGGGAGGAAGACTGGAAAGTTTGTAAGAATGTTTGGGCAGTGGAAATATGAGAACAGTCAAAGAAAGATGCTTAGAAATAAGACAGAGATTCCAACAGTTCAGACAATGATGTCAGATCCTTATTACTTTTCCAAAACAAGCTGCTTCAGATTCTCTCCTATCCCCCTCACTATTGACAATCAGCTCTGAAGGAGTGCTTATAAAATGCTTTGGTTTTCCATACCTTCTAGATTTTCACCTTGCTTTTCTATAAAAGTGAACAAGCATTGCCTGGCATGTTGAGACTATCTCAATGACACCTACGGGGAAGGGGGGAATATGTGCCCTACACTGCAGAAGAACAATCAAAACAAAACCCAAAAGTTACCTAATTTCAAAATCCTCTGATCCCTGTACATATCACTCGGAAGAAAACCAGACCCCTCTCCCCACCCCCCAAAAAACCCAACCAACGAACAACAAACAAAAGAGAAGCATTAAGGAGCTGAAGGACTAAAGACACATCTGATCCAGTTGCATCAGTTCATTTCTACAACAAATCTCCTGATAACCTGGCATGCAGACATCAAATTAAATATATCTAATTCTGAGAAGGGCAGCATATAATACATTAAGAAAATTACTGCTACTGGCCCAACAAAGTCATAAGTAAACTCTGACTTAGTTGAAAAGAGAAAAATAATAACATAAACCCTATTTCATGTCTCTAGCTATCACTGCTGCCTTAAGATCTCAGCTCCAAGTCCTGTGATGTCCAAGGCATTACTCAACCATAGAGAACAGCAACTGCAAAGACAGCCAATGATTCCTCTTTAAAGTGCCATATGAAAAGGCCTGGGAAGCCCTTCTCGCCTTAAACACTGTAGCGAAAATAGTCTCCATGCCCATATAAGTACAAGGGAATAAGATGCATTAACCTAGGTAAAATGGGATACATAATATTTAAACACAAAGCCACATTTATAAAAAGAACAATCTATAGTTTCAGGGTGAAGTCAGAGGAAGAGCAATCAGATACAGGCAGAATGGGACACAGGAAAAAAAATAACAGATGGAAGGACCAAGCTGAAGGGCCAGGTTCTTTTTAAATCTCAAAATTTAAAAGAATGCACAAAAACAGAATCCAAAAAGCTAAAAGCTGAAGGAGTCTATGAAAGAGTTTAAGGACAGGGTCATAGATTGCAAAACAGTTTAAGGTAATAGGAGCAAGGAATCTCCTCCCCCCATAAAGGAAGAAAAAAAAAAAAAAACCCAGAACACCCAAAACCCAAGTATTGTCTTCAAGAGCATATGCCACCAATAAAAGCAGATGGGGAAAGACCACTTTAGCTTCCAAATGTTAAAAACCACAACAGTTAAGGTGCCTTAGGAATTGTCACAATTCTTCAAAGTTCCTAAGCATGATCTATGAGAAAGACTTTTAGAAAAGAAGCGGTAGCACATGGAAGTTTAAGATTCAGCAAAACAGGACTTTCTCCAAGTAGTGAGTACTTTAAAAACTGAATGAGGCAAAAATAGCTCAAGGAGGGCGCCAAGGATGGAATTAGTGAGGCTGCTTTGTAGTGTGGGTGGAAGGAGAGGATCAAAATTGCAAGCAAGGGGAAGTGAGAGACCATGAATCAGACCAGCAGAGGATACAGAAAAGTTTATGTCTGGAGACTTCATAGAGTAGATGGAGAAAACAATAACTCTTAAGAAATCAAAGTTTGGGAACCTAGGAACAACTTTCAACACATAGTGTTGAAATTTTGAGGAATTACAGTTTCTGAATTAAAAAAAAAAAAATCGTCAAAGCTGACATCTCTGTCATGGCTTGAATTTCTGATTTTACACAAACTCCTGAAAATCATCAGAAATTCCACCTACTACACAATCATCATCAACTAACACCTTGTTTGTCTTGCAAACTAAAGAACTAAAAAAAAAAAAAAAAATCCATCCATGCAAATAGTTTCTAAGCTCTCAAAGCCAGAATGGTTTCATATTTAATTCTGCACAACATGCATTTTTAATGAAAAGAACAAAAGGTTTCAGTCCACAGCTACTAGTGAAGAAAGATGTATTTTGTTTTTGCCTGAAGGGGTTACAACCCAGCATGATGAGTTGTAAACATTTGTGTTCTCAACTTTGTTACTGACAGACATTTTGGCTCCTCTATTTTTTTACTAGATCCAGAGACAAAACATTGTTCCTCCCAAGTAAAAAATGCTTTCAACATTGCTGTCACAAGAACAGTTAAACAATATATACCTCAGTAGATCATCTTCTACCCACAATATTACATCCAGTTGTTTTGTCAGTCTAGTTTGACAGTAGAGAAGGACTGTACCAGGTTTTACAAAGGTCAAGAGCAATACAATCAATGATACTTAAATACATGGTAAAATAGTAAATTACAAAAACCAAACTTGAGGCACTGTATTCTTCCCTATTGCCCTTCTAATTACCTTGATACCAACACATAAAAAGTATCTGGGCAATAGTAACACACAGCTTCCACTGCTACCCTACTGATGGTCCCATATCCTTGAACAGTCTTACTTAACTCACGTTATTCAGCAAAGCTCCCAGCACACCAAACTGGGAAAAAAAAAAACCAAAAAAAACCCAAAACCAAGTAAAACTGGATACAACATATAATAAAAAACCAATTTATTTTGCAAGAATAGAAAAAGCAGTCCCTCCAGGCAACTTTTTCAATAATATGTTTTTATTATAGGGACAACTGAAAGAGATGCTTATGCCTTTTCCATAGCAAAACATTTAAAAGTTACCTGCTAAAAACCCATGTACAGAGCCTTAGTCTTTGGAAGAAAATGCATCTGAAGGTCTGACATGAAAGCCAGGTAAAATACCAAAAGGGAAAATTAATTCCCAACAGGAAACCAAACCCCATGAAAAGAACAAGATTTTTAAAACAATAAATCATTATTCAGGAATATTAAATTGAAAAGGGATTTGATTTTAAAGAAAAATACCCACGTTTCTAATGCTGTTATTTTGAGATAGAGTGGTGGGTTTTTTTTTAATTAAGACAGTATCACTTTGTAAGAGAGATGTAGGCAAAGAACAAAAATTGTGCCATTGTTGGTATCTGAGCAAAATTCAAGCTCACAACATTTCTTGTTTAGCATAGAGCAATTGTTTGCATTGTTTGGGGGGGAGAAGGAGAGGTTTACTTGTCTATTTTTCAAGAAGATTGATCTATGTTTTCCAAACCAAGTAGCTATATTTCCAGAACCGAAATAAAAGTCAAAGAAATGTGCAGAAAGGTTTTTTAAAATACAGCCAAGAAAGTACAGCTTGGAAGCTATTTCTTCAATGAAAACCTCTGTAGAAGTAAAGCTTCCAACAAAACCAATGCTTTCTCACAGAAGAAAGCTTATGCCTAGCTAAAAATATTCATGTTCTCTATTTTCTTTAACTGAAAATAGCAATCCTGACAACCCTAGTCTTGCAGCACAGTCAACACATATGCAAGGTCCCCAGGGAGACATTTCATAGACAGATTAGGGATCCATCCTTTAACCACCTACAGCACTTTGATCATTTACAACCACCAAAAGATACACATAAATGCACACGCCCCTTCTGAACTGGATAACCTCCAAGCAAATAAAAAACAAATCCAGGAACTCTCATTTCTGTAAAGATTCCCATCGTATTCCACTTCTGATGCATAAAAAAAAATGTTTCTTAAACTATGAAAAAAATGTACTTTTATCCTCTAGTCCATCACCATGAAGATTTTAAGTCAGAATGCATCTGCTGGAACTCCAGTTAGCAGAAGTTTAAGTTTACTTTCATACAAAGAGTTGCATTTTTAATTGTGGGACCTTACCTTAGGAGAGAATTCAGGTAAAACCTCAAGTTTTCAATTGCTTGTTACAGCTCAAAACAGCAGGGGCGGTTTCCCCCCTTGAACTCTCCATTGTTGCATGCTGCACAGTTTCCTCTTCATTGTGCTAATGCTGGGCATGGCCACAGAACTCTACAGGAGTCTAGGAGCCAACAGCTCGGCTTCTTGTCATCCTCTAATGCCCTGACGTCAACTTTCTTAGAGCAGTACTGTCTCTTAGAGCAGTACATAGTGACAGCAAACACTCACAGTAAAGAGCAACTCTTTCTCAAACAGCAGGCAGCTACATGAACTTAAGTCAGAGTAGCAGGTCAGCTGTTGGGGAAGCAAGTGAGAGCCAGGTGAAAAGAAAAGAAAGCGTGCAATCAGATCTGTTTTAACTTGCAAGCAGCCATAAAAGAGAACACCCGGCATTCCTTGTATCCACTACATTAACAGAGCTACTCATCATATTGACTTGTTAATTTCTAGGAAAAAAAATATTTAGTTGAGCAGGCTAACATTGTTACAACTCCAATGGCTGGCTGGATAATTTGGCATCTGCTGCTCCCCAGCACACATAAAACTACAACAGTGGCAGCTAGAAACAACAGCAGTCAAGCTAGAAAAACTTGCATGCTTAGAAACTTTCTTCCAAGCTACAGTCAAGAAAGTCAGAAGCGGTAGTGGACTTCGTGAAGGGAGACCTATTTAGATGTTGCCAGATTACAGGACAAACCATTTATTTGTGACTTTAAAATATTCCTAGTGAGTTCATTTATCTGTCACATGACAGGAATCCTGTAAAGATCTTCAGTTTCCTCTCGAATCTAAGCTTTTGGTCCCCTATAATGGGCTCTTTTCTTCTTCCATCCAACACAGATGCACCTACTCAACATAAACAGTGGTCTTCAGGTTTACATAAACACTGTAATCTCCTTTAAAGGTCATAAAAAAAAAATCCAGTAACAATAGAAAGAAAAGAACCTATCCTAAGATAACACTGAAACCCACCTTCCAGTCTCAAATATTTTCCCTTCATATGCTTTTGATACCTGACTAATTCTCACTTTTCCTTTTCACAGGATACCATCACACTTGGACAAAGCTTTGAAATAACTCTGCTGATTTCTCTATTTGTGTATTACCCTCCCACACATTTTTTTCACCCTAGTATCCACACTCCTCAACCCCCTAATGTTTCCTTGATCTCATTCCCACAGCAACACACTCCAACAGTGAACATTACCACTGACTACTCCATAGGCACCCAGCTATGACTTCAGACTTGACAAAGCTTGAGTAATCAAACCAGCTTTTAAATACAACGTTCAGTTCATGGCACCACTGTGTCATGCAACTACATGACGTTGCCTTGGTAAAGGCAGATACATTAAAAAGAACAACATAATCACCCCAAGAAGTATTACGTGTATGTTCAGAACTCAGTTGGCAAATTATCCCCTGGAACGATCAGCATTCAAGTGGCTCCTGACGGGCATCCACTCACAAAGTAGCTAACTCCCTGTTACAAACATCCAGCAAACTCTATGGTCACAAATTCTCAAAGTTCTTTCCATTTTGTTATTGCTCAATTAGTTGATCTTCATCAGGGTCATGGGGGTGAGAAAAAATGAGCTAACTATTTATCTTGAAGTCCTCAGTCTAAGAGATAAAGCACATCTAAGATTGGACTACTTGTTAGACCCATGCCAGCCTAACTTCTGATCCTAGATCGTGCTACCATTTAGTAGCACAAGCACAAAAGGTCTTGCATTTATTCAAAAATATGTGTATACAATAATGTAGTATACAGAGCAATAGCAACAGCTAATTCATTGCAAGATAAAAATGTAGTTTTGGCCCTGACCTAAATTTCACCAAACTGAGCACATTCAGACACTCCCCCCGCCCCTAGTATGCTGCTGTGGCTTGGCAACAGAATGCTTGGTTTGAAGCTATTGCTACTCTTTCTGTCCCATCCCACACGCCACAACAGGGAAAACTTTCATTTATACTTTAACAAACCTGTGGCTATGTTGTGAACTGACTCAACCGACAACATGAAAGAGAGGAAGAGAGCTCAAATCAGTATTCTAAGCTTGATGCCAGACACTTCTCAACACTGAGCCACAGCTGATGTCTCCAGAGATCCGTAATCTGATTGAAATGATTTGATAAAAACTCAACGGTTACACACACAAGAGAAAAGATAAATTTCTTGTTCTTTCTGAAAACATCTCTCACTTCCTGAGACAGCCCTAACCATGGGAAAAAGACTTCTCTCCTGTTCTTCTTATCAAATTTTTCAAATACATTCACTAGGCCAAGCAACCAGGGAATGGGACCATGAAGACACACGTGAGGAGTGTTTCTGGCAATAAGCTAACCAAAGCTCAGTTTGGCTCTGCCCCCCACCCCTGGGTACAACCATCTCTATCTTCAGCCCCTGGAGAGCAGCTGTATCTCCTAAGCATGTTTTCATTAGACACACAAAAAGAAAATGACAAAACAAAGGGGTTTTGCTTAGCTAAAGCAGGTCAGAAGCTGTTACTCTGAAAGTAAGCATATAGCTTTAAATATGATTTAAGGGAGCAAATGAAATAATTTAAAATTATCAGAAAATGATTAGAATTGAATTAAAGGTGGACCTCAATGTGCATTCTAATATTTCAAAGGAAATTAATCTTCCGTTTACTGAAATCCACGTTTGCTCCAATATTTTAACAGCATATTAACTTACAATACAGTTCTTCATGGTAAAAGCCTGTGTTAACTAGTGAAATCTACTTGGTAATGTAAAAATTTATTTACTCCAGGGTACAGGATTGCTATCTAGCAACAGCAGGAAAACTGTGTTCAAGAGGTGGGATACCAACCACAGCCACACTTTTTTTTTTTTTTTTTACTTTTTTTCTTTTTTTTTTTAAGCATTAAAACACACATTTTCCTATCATCCCATAATGCAGCCAATACATAAAGCCAATTCAGCTGTGTGATGAACAGGAGCAGACTGTGTCAACTGGCCTGGCAGTAGCACACTGTCATGAGTGCTGCTCAGACTCAGGGCAAGACAGATGAGCTATAAAATGCCTTAAAAGTAGGTCCAGCCAAGTTTCTTCTGCTACCAGAAGAAACTATGTGTCATGTCCAGCCAGTTACTGGGCACACCTCCTATTCACCATATTCCAAAAAATTCCAGCCAGTTACTGGGCACACCTTCTATTCACCATATTAAAAAAAAATTCCAGCAGAGGCTGTTTTTTAAAAATCTTTACTGATTTACCTTGATTGTATAGTAAGAATAACACTGGCATATTTTTCCCCAAATTCAAGCAAACATTTTTATCCACAACCGGTTTTAATAAACAATTTTTCAATAGGAAAGCATAATCCTGCATGCAAAAAAATTGTCTTCCAGGATATAATTACAGGATCCTTTCCCAAAGCTTGTTCCTATAGAGCTGATAACAAAATTCTATATTGAAGAGCCACCGATGATTAAGTTATATAGAAGTTTCAAGGCTAAATAAACATCAATGCTTGAAAACTCACGAAACGCCTTTAACACCACTAGCCTTCTTGGCAGTTAGCATAACAGACTTTCTAAGCTGTGAAGAGTTATCAGTAATTACACCACATAACTTTAAACAGTGATTTAAGAACACATTTACTGGTAAACAGTTTTCAGCTGCAGATTAACAACATTCTCCACCTGGCTAGACAAGTCAAGAAGAGATATAATGCAGTATCGCATCATTTGGTAATACATTTAAAGAAAATTGCTATTTCAACCGAAATTCTTCCCAGATTGCACAATTTTTCCTATCGTCTCAGAGAGAGAACCACAGTACTGCTTACTATTCAAAAATGTATCTGTGGATCATTTTCAGTAAACTGGGAGTTGCTGCTTTTGCTGGTATATCCAGACTTTTTTCCCCAAATCCAGAATTTGGACGAGCAAATGAGACCATCTTCAGGAAATAATTAAGACTGCCAATAAAGAACTCTTGTTGTAACAAGAAAAGAATGGTAAATTGATTTCCTAAGTACCAAATTATATGGGAACAGCTGATAAAAGGCCTGAAAATATATCTGCAGGGCTAACACAAATGAGCGCTGCTGTTAGCTACATGTTTTTCAAAACTGAGATGTGAATGCTGACAGATGCTTGAAGTCACATTAAGGGAATAGACTACTTTTCCTGACTTAGGTAAGTCAAGCAGCAGCCAAAATTCAGTATAACCAACAGCTTTATGGCAAGCGAGAGGCCTAGAGAAACTGTCAGAACAACCAAAATTTTAATTGTGCCATTTTGCTTGTTTTCATGTTCCTGCCCACAAGCAAAACTGAGGACCTTCAAGACATACTGTTTCAGTCTCTTCCTAACCTGTATCATGCTCTATTATCCTACGCTCAGTCCTTTCAACTGTGCTTACATACCCAAAGTCTTAAAAATGCAGTAATTATCTATACTGTAATTATACCTTCTACATTGATTAACAATATAAACTTTGTTCCACAACGGTCATATATAAACGCGGAATTGCCACAAGGCCCTAAGTTAATAAACATCCCTCCTCTATGAGTCTTCCATATTCACTGCAGCCATGACTCCAAACTGATCTGATTGCTACTGCAAATACTACAGTAAATTACCATCAACTCCACCTGTTTATCCTGTATTCACTTGGTCAGAAATCCAATTAATCCATTTTTGCATATAATACGGAAGCTTCAAGAAAGACCTGGTGTTAAAAAAATACACTCACCATGTATTTTGTCCCTTCTATTTACAGATAACTCCAGCAGTCTTGTCAGGACTCTGAACCCCTCAAGTTCCTCCTGAAGTTATTGAGTGAATTAATTTTCTTCAAACATACCTGACTACTTAACTCAATGGGAAGTCCTCCTCCTCCTGATCTATAACTGGGGTAGTTTTACTTAGATTTAAAGATACATTCTTTAAAGTTACATTTTATACGCAATTCGTCAGAGGAGCCTAACATTTAAAAAAAAAACCAAACCAACCCTTTGACTTCTCCCAACAGATGCTGCTTGGGTTTTTTTTTTTTCCTCCTCCAAAGTAGGCAGTTACCAAAGCACTGAGAAGCACCCAGCTCTCCCTCACCGCTACCACCACTTTCACACAGACAACTGAAAGTTGACATACGCACACCTTGCAGATGGTCAGACTGGTAAATTTTGCGTTACAGACATTTCCTAGAGGAGCCGATCCCGACAACGAAGTGCTCCCCGACAGGTATTGCACTAGCGGTCTCTGGCAATACTGCAGCCCGGCACAGGCACCCGGACGACGACGCCGTCAGGCAGGTCACGGCTCGTCCCCGCGGAAATGCCCCCGGCGAGGGGCGAGGGCTGGCGCTGCAGCCCGCACACGCACGCCGCTGCTCAGCCAGGCACCGCCGAGGAGGGCGCCGGTGACCCGAGCCTGTCCTGCAGCCCCGTTCCCGCCGGAGAGCCCGTCTTCGGCCAGGGGAACCAGCCGAGATGCCGTCGAGGCGCGGGAGACGGCGCTCTGCCCGCCTGTTCCCGCCGCGCCGCCAGCCGTTTAACGGTCGCGCTGCTCCATCTGCCTCCGCCTCCCGCTCCCGGCTCGGCTCGGCCGAGGCGCGGCGGTCCCGCGCGCGCAGCTTCCGCCTCGCTCCCGCCGCCGCCGAAGCCAGGGGAAGGGGCGCACACGCTCGTCCCCCGGCGCTGGGCAGCCGCCTCTCGCCCCGGTTGCCTCCCAAACGCCGCTCCTCACAGCCAGACGCGCGCAGCCACCCGCCTGCCCGCCCCGAGCTACCCCCTCGCACCTCACCTCACACGGCCCGGCACGACCGCGGCTCCCCGCCGGCTGCCCCTCTGGAGCCGGGGGGGTTGCCCGGGCCTCCCACCCGTGCGGTCAGCTGTGCTTACCCTGAGGGCGGTGGGGCGGCCGCCTGCTGAGCGCGGCCGTCCATGCCGGCGGCGGAGGGAGCGCAGGTCGGCTCTCGGGCGCAGCCGCTGGGATCCGCCCGCACAGCGCCTCGGCTCCCCGCCTCACCTGCTCGGGGCGGGCTGAGGAAAACGGCCCCGCTCTGCCGCCCCCAGCGCCGCCTTGCCCCCGAGCCCAGGCATTCCCCGCTGTTTACAGCGCGGCCATCGGGCGCCTTCCCGAGGCGGCGGCCGCGGCCACGCACGCGGCTCCGCGGGGCTGCCTGCGCCGGGGCGGCCGCTCACTGAACCACACCTTGGGTGGAGGGGAAAAAAAAAAAACACAAAAGCAAAAAAAAACTTCGCGGCGAGAAACTTGAAACGAGGAACCTTCCCCGCTCCGGCACCCGCGGAGAAACAGAGACTCCCTGTTCCCGTCCCAGCTCCTCCCTCCCTCGCTCGCTGCCTGCCCGCCTCCACACACCCGGCTCTCCCTCCAGTGGCGGCCCAACGCCCGGCCGGTGCGGGGACTCCGCCCGGCCCCGGCCGCGGGCTGTCAGCGGCCAGCGGGGGCAGGGCCGCTCCTCTCGGCTGGAATTTTCCTCTCCCCGAGCAAAGCGTCCTGGCGGCCGCCTCGGCTCAGCCCTTCCCCATTCCAGCCACCAGGGCGCGGGGCGAAACCCCTACAGGTGGGGAGAGCCAGGCGAGGAGCCCGGGGCCGGGCCGGGCCGCCCGGGGGCAGGGGCGGCGGTCAGCCCCCGCGGTGGGATCCGGCGCCCTCAGGCAAACTGTTCTGCCCAGCGATCACAGCTAGGTCGCCCTGGGCCCGTTGTCGAGCGCGCCGGGGACTTGTCCCGGGTGTGTGCGTTGGCGTTTCCTTGCAGTTGTCCCCCGCGCCCCGAGGCTCGCCCCCCCCCGCCTCATCCCCGGCCGCCGGCGGGCAGCCTCGGCCCCGGGGGAGCAGAGGCGCGCCCGGCGGGTGCCTGGGGCCGCCCAGCTGGCTGCAGCGGCTGAAGCACAGCGTGACTTATCCGTGTCACGGGTAACTAACTACCGGTGTTAAGAGCGGCTTCAGCTAGATCTTCAGTTTGCTCTTTGAGCATGACGGCACTTCAGTCCTTTTTGTGTGACAAGCTGCTCCTTTGCAATATCTAGTGAGCAGATCTGGCAGTACGTGCTACTTACCCGTGTCAGCACAGAGCACCTTTCCAGCTGTGCTGTGGGATCAGGAGATGATATTGCACGGCAAAATACAACTCTTTATGCAGGTAATATTTTGGCCATTGCTTAACAGAAGTTGAGAAATAGCCAACGACAAAGCATTTATACCTTTTTTCTTTTCCATCGGGAAAAAGTAGAACATTGCATTCTAGTATAAATGTCTTTTTTCTGACTAGTTCTAAGATTACATAGCTGGAAAAAAATATTATAATTGACCATTCTATTTTAATATTATTCATAATACGGACATTGTCTAGTATAATACTGTAGATAGTATAATGTAGATATTGTACTTTAATAACATTTTGCTTCTCCCTGTATGCCCTTCTCATTTGCACTGTGCTTCTTCAGTGAAGATTTTCTTCTGCTTTCATTTTCTGCTTCTTCAATAGAGATTAAATAACCCTGAAGCTGCCTGTTTTGACAGACCCTAGAGGCTGTTCACACCCTGAATAACCACATGCCGTTATCAGGCACGCCCCATTAATCTGTGTACATTTCTTAAACCAAAAAAAATCAATCACTGCTGAGTCAGATGGATTTTCCATGGTCCAGTTTTCAATAAGAAGAATCTCAAGAACAATCCCACTGAAGACCTTATGTAAGTCTCAAACCCTTTTTCTCTTTTGACAGTCCACTTTCTTTTCTCACGCTCCTCAAATTGTTTGGCTACTTCCTAGGTTACGATGAAGGTTGACAAATAACTCCTTTGTATGTTGAGTGTTCCTGTAGTCAGGGCAGGGTGACTTTCTGCATTCAGTGTGTAGCCTCAGTTTAAGTACAAAAGAACTCCATGTTTCCAACCAGCTACTTCTTGGGCAAAACCATTAAGTGACTGCATCTTCTAAACGGTAATGAAACTCCCACGTTGCAAAGGTGTGAGATGATTCAACACTACAGTGCCATTTCAAAACTGAACTGAAGACCATTGTAGCCAATTGTGTATTAGTTAGAATAATTATGTAAGTTGGTGTGATGTTGTCATCCCTTCTAATAAACTTT
Organism: Gymnogyps californianus; assembly: GCF_018139145.2. Classification (NCBI taxonomy): domain Eukaryota; kingdom Metazoa; phylum Chordata; class Aves; order Accipitriformes; family Cathartidae; genus Gymnogyps; species Gymnogyps californianus. The sequence continues at coordinate 23,796,370 of NC_059477.1, read as the reverse complement.
GCTGGGCCACCAACAGATAAGGTACTGTTGTACCATTCTCTTTAAAATCTCATTTGAAAATCACTATATGCTATAGTCTAATTCTTTTGGCAAGCACTAATGCCATGAAGATTGCAATCTACTGAATAGCTCACATGGGCTAATAATAGAAACTCAGCAATGCCAGGGAGAAAAGTGACATCACTTAATAACCTAAAAATATTTGTTAGTGGTGGCAATTTCCAGTAGAGACTGGGGAATTATCTAAAAAGGCAGTTCACTGAATAATGCCAATCTCACTTAAGAGGGGAGAGGTTATGCTTATCTTCTTACACTACCACTTCTCTTATTCAAATCTCAGTTGTTAACTAAACACGTCTGAAATGCTGATCACTAGAAACACTGTAGGCTCTAAACTTGAGTGCCTACAGGCCATGTTCTGCAGTGACAGTTTTATGATGACTGGACTTAAAATAGTGGGTTTTATGAGATACTGGAGATATCATTTCTCCTAGGAATCTCAGTTTTTAAAAACAAATTCTAGACTCCTATGGCACTTTGTTTTTAACAATAGAAAATCAGTTCTGTGTTTGAGTTTCATAAGATGTTGACAGTCAAACTCTCTTCTTTTATTTTTCTCTTTTGAAAAAGTTCACAACTTTGTCCTGAACTCAAAATGTTGCTCATATAAAGCAAATGTAACTCTCATACATAATGAACAGAAGGCTGCAAGAGGGAGTACCAAGTAAATGGGCTATTATTACACTATTCATGTCTCTCTTATTGAATAGTCCAAAGAAAGAACATTTAAAGAAAAGTACCCTAGCTTTTTCAAGCTGATCTGTGAAGATATCATTGTAGCAGTTAACAAAGTGGCAGGTTATTAATTGCACAGTTGCAATAATGTCATCCTTTGTCTATGGTTTGAGGTAAAACAATCATTTAGCTGGAGGCTTTAATCTGTGTGACAAGCCGCCACCCGCTGCACTCAGTGAATGTACTTGGTGCCATTGTACATTCAGTATAAATGTTTGCAGATTAATACCCAGTTCTGATTACTGTTAGCATAACCTTCAAGTTATGCTTCTAGTGAGAACTGTTAATTCCAATTGCTATTTGAAGGAGAACCTCCATCTTAGGTAGAGACGTGGAGTTCCAGGCAGCTTACTAAGTATGGGGTTTTCATGCAAGTTAAATTACTAAAAACAAAGTCCTGCCTGTTCTGAAAAAGCAGTAATAGGCCATGGCATTTTTCATAACAGTCAGGAGTTGTCCCAGATGGCTTTGGGAAAATCTCCATGCTTCCACCCACATGGTAGGACACTGCTGGTGGTTGCTCTCCTCTGTTCAAGAGGTTGCCAGAAATGTGGAATACAGATATTTTGGGATGAAAGGTGCTGTAGAAATGTAATAGACCGTATGATTTTCAAACAGGTATGCCCATTATTGCCTGTGGTGAAAGCTATTAGAAGTGTTAAACAGACCACAGGAGTCTTACGATATTTTTCACTGTTGTAAAGGTCTGTTTACAAGGTCTTTCTTTTTAAATTTATTCACATATAACAGCATATTAGTGGCATTTTGTGATTTAAGGATGTAACCGGAATGCTCTCTTAATGTAGTTTTGTACATAGAAAATCATACTGTATCACACCGTAGTTGTTTTGAATAATATTGTGCAAAGTAGGTGTGAAATAGAATATGGAATTGAAGGGTGTTTTCCTTGTTAAATTAATTTTATGATGCGTAATTAAAATATATTAGAAAGCTGAGCTGTTTTATTCTGCCAGTATAGCAGACATGATAAAAATCACGTTTTTACCCTTATAGTATAACAATAAAACAAGGAATTATTATATGACTCTTGCTTTTGTTTAAATGAAAACTAAACCTAAAACTAAACTATTTTTTCTACAGAGTGGGCAATCAGCTTACTTTGCATCCTGTTGAACAGTTGCCTTTTCTGTGTTTGCATTCCAGCATGCGGGTGAGGTTTTGGGAAGCATGCACACACATGCATATAGCCACTGAAAGTATTGCTGTAGGCACAGGGACAGGTCTTTGTGCCCATCTAAGCTGTGCACTTAATTGAAGAACACTATACACATCTCACCTATAAATACCCAAGAGGAATAGTAAGCATTTTGTTAACACCTCTTTTCTAAGGAGCTCGGGGAGCATTTCTAAACAGTAAAATGTTACAACCATAAAGAAGTTAAAATTATTATTTCTATTTCTCCTGTTAAATAGCATCAGTGCCTGGAGATTACACAATTTGCTAAAATCACAGCTAGTTAACAGCACAACTGGGATAGCACTACTTTATATCACAACTAGTTGTGTTCTCTACTCTCATCAGCAGATGATCTTAAAGAAAATTGGATGACAATAATAAAAGGCATCTGCCTGGGTGGATGCTATATTTTTAAGTACATGGAAAATTATAAAACTGGTTTTAAAATGAGTAGGCTCAAAATTTGCATCAGAGATTTACCAAGAAGGGCACTGATACATGTATTTGATAAATACCTGAGCATAAAGACATCCTATGCAATATGTTGATGGATTTATATTCAGTTTATGGTAGGGCTACTGATTTGTTAAAATTAGAATAGAATAGAATAGCTCAGTTGGGAGGGACCTACAATGATCATCTAGTCCAACTGCCTGGCCACTTGGCTAGTTGATTGTTGAAGTGCAATGGAATATATAAAAGAATTATTTATTTCCTCTTATGCAAGGAAAAAGTAGAAAATAGTTCAAGTTAGGACTGTCCTATCTATGTGACCCAAAGTAAAATCAAAATTACTCTACAGCTGGGTTTGTACTGGTGTACTGCTTTGCAATGGAGTCCAATTACAGTAACTAAAGCGTCAGAGAATCCGCTAACCTAAACAGGATTACACAGATAGTCTTTGTGTTTATTGTTGTATCTTAATAATTTATATGTAGGTCATATCTATGCTGTCTATCTACACACAGACAGGTTTCACCCTGAGAACGAGACGGATCACGTTATTCTAGATTGTAAGCAATGCAGGTGTCTGTTTAATGCTTTGGCCTGATAGATTAACTACAAATAAGACTACAAAAAGGTACCCCATATACTGTCAGATATAGGACTAAGTAATTTTTGCCTTTTATAAAGGGTTTTCCCAATAGTTGCTACTACATATAATAGTAAACGCAGGGTCAGATCAAAAAATATTGTCTTCTTTCATTAATACTGTCCCAAATATATTTTGCTCCTAATGTGTACATTACAGGCATTTACTTTCTTAGACATACATTGTCCTTTTGGGTCATATTTAAGATTAGCGTGATACTATGATGGATTCGTATTGCTACCATTATGTTTTTACTCTGCTAGTGTTTTATTTTTGCCTTTGGATCATGAAGGTGAATGTTTTACCACATTACATGTCATGATTTGTAAGTTATTTTGTTTGTTGAACAGTATTTTGGGGAATGCATTAAATAACAATTAGTGAGGTATTCATGTGGAATAACTTTGCACTTGAGTAATATTAGAAACCTTCAGATAATGCAGAGTAGTGAGTGATTTAAGATATAGAATCACATATGCCCTGAAGTATCCTGTTGCAACGTTAATTATTTTTTAAAACAGCTTTGTCTAATGCTTTCAAATCATGTTAACCACAGCAGTTGCAATGAAGGATAGTGTGGTGGGTTGACCCTGGCTGGATGCCAGGTGCCCACCAAAGCCGCTCTATCACTCCCCTCCTCAACTGGACGGGGAAGAGAAAATATGACAAAAGGCTCGTGGGTCGAGATAAGGACAGGGAGATCACTCAGCAATTACCGTCACGGGCAAACCAGACTCAACTTGGGGGAAAAAAATTAATTTAATTTATTACCAGTCAAAACAGAGTAGGGTAATGAGAAATAAAACCAAATCTTAAAACACCTTCCCCCACCCCTCCCTTCTTCCCGGGCTTAACTTTACTCCCCATTTTCTCTACCTCCTCCCCGCCAGCAGCACAGGGGGATGGGGAATGGGGGTTGCGGTCAGTTCATCACACGTCGTTTCTGCAGCTCCTTCTTCCTCAGGGGGAGGACTCCTCACACTCTTCCCCTGCTCCAGCGTGGGATCCCTCCCACAGGAGACAGTCCTCCACGAACTTCTCCAATGTGAGTCCTTCCCATGGGCTGCAGTTCTTCGCAAACTGCTCCAGCGTGGGATCCCTCCCACGGGAGACAGTCCTCCACGAACTTCTCCAACGTGAGTCCTTCCCATGGGCTGCAGTTCTTCACAAACTGCTCCAGCGTGGGTCCTTCCCACGGGGTGCAGTCCCTCAGGAACAGACTGCTCCAGCGTGGGTCCCCCACGGGGTCACAAGTCGTGCCAGCAAACCTGCTTCAGCGTGGGCTTCTCTCTCCATGGGGCCACAGGTCCTGCCAGGAGCCTGCTCCAGCATGGGCTTCCCACAGGGTCACAGTGTCCTTCAGGCATCCACCGGCTCCGGCGTGGGGTCCTTCACGGGCTGCAGGTGGATATCTGCTCCACCGTGGACCTCCATGGGCTGCAGGGGGACAGCCTGCCTCACCATGGCCTTCACCACAGGCTGCAGGGGAATCTCTGCTCTGGTGCCTGGAGCACGTCCTCCCCCTCCTTCTTCACTGACCTTGGTGTCTGCAGAGTTGTTTCTCTCACATCTTCTCACTCCTCTCTCCCTCTGCAATTGGAGTTGCGCAGTAACTTTTTCCCCTTCTTAAATACGCTATCACAGAGGCACTACCACCGTTGCTGATGGGCTCGGCCTTGGCCAGTGGGGGGTCCATCTTGGAGCCGGCTGGCATTGGCTGTATGGGACATAGGGGAAGCTTCTAGCAGCTTCTCAGAGAAGCCACCCCTATAGCCCCCCCCCCGCCCTGGCTACCAAAACCTTGCCATGCAAACCCAATACAGATAGATAAGAGTGAATTTAAGTGTTAATCTTACCTAGGGTTTAGAAGAAACTACAAGTTCACTAAATTGCTATCATGCACTAAATTTATAAATTATGAATGTTCATATATAACTAGGAAAGTATGCTGTGCAAAAATCCTCAACACTAAAGTCTGTAAAGTCTAAACACTAAAAAATATTTATGAAGAAAAAACACCTTTGGAAAAAAATATTCGTAATATTTGTTCAAGTGATTAGTAATGCATTAGTTCATGTCTTATTGTATCATACAATAACACTACAAGAAAAATAATCTCCTTTTTCTATTAGAAACATACACTTAGATCCAAAAGAGATTTGGGAATTTCAACAGAGATACAGAAAATGTAGGAATAGCTAAGCTATCAGTAGAGGAGTTATCTTAGGTCCTGAAAGCTATATTGCTATGGTTGTACTGTATCATGAAAGCACGATCTATTAGCCCAGGAGCAGCTTTATGCTGCACAAATTTGTATCTCTCGGTACTTTAGCTAGCTCACTTACAACTAGCCTGGGTAACTTTACAGGGCTCAGGCTTTCTGGACATCCTCTGAGGCACTACACACATTTAGGTGGAATCTAGTGCCCTATGTTAAGATGCTTTTGAAGCATGGAGAGGGAGTTAAATACTTAACTTGAATGTTATGAACTGCGTGCTCTGATTAGACAACTGAATAAATGAGGAGGAGAGAGGGAAGAGGCGCTCCTTCTCTGGAATGCTAACAAGAAAGAGGCGCTGCTCTGTGTGCAGCACACTTATTCAGGTATGCTTTAGGGACCTACTGCTGGACTGGACCCCACAACAGAGCTCTCAAGGGAAGTATTTATCATGTCTATTTTAAACACAAGATGGTACTGAGATGTTCAGCACAGACAAATCCAAGATAATTCTGGTCACATATGTGCATACAGTGAATTCTAGGGACCTGGAGAAATCCATTTGTCAAAAAAAAGGCTCATCCCACCTTCAAATGCTGGCAATTTCAAGAATACAACACTGCATCAAGTTCTATTTAAGTCACACTGTAGGCACATATGCCGCTTCATAGATCCAGAAATTATTAGTGCTCTAAGCTTTTAGAAAGCTGGAAATTTTTTTTCCAATAAAGGTTTGAATAAAAGTCATGAGCAGATACTTACATAAAGGTTTCAGTCAGAGTACCTGGCAGAGTTTACCAACTGTGATAATTCCCACAACCTTTTCAAACACATTTTTCCAAGTATATCACTTATCGCTATGATTCTAAGAAGCAAGAATGAACATGGACAGGAGCTCAAGGCTGTGTATTACAGCTGAATGTGGCTTTAGTTATTTGCCTTATAAGGGGGAGATCAAACATGGGTTGCAGAAATTCTTTGAGGTCTTCAGCTGAAAATTATTACTGATCTGAGTTTGAGAGTTTGCATAAATAATTTCAAGTCATTTCACAGCCCGGCTTCGACTCTCTTTCTTTTCTGCAGTTTCCCAGTGTCTCCTTACAAAATTACCTTGTTAGTGAGCATCTATGTGTAGTCAACACAGCTTGTGCAGACATGTCAAAGACAGTTTGAAACTAGCAGCTGCGTGAAACTCAGCATGGGCTAACAACTCGTTTTCAGACCCAGGTTTTCTGGAGAATGTAGAAGCGAAATTCTTTATCTCTTTGGCTATGCTTAGCAGCAGTACACAGGACAGGATAGCTAAAGAGTAGCACAAATATATTCTCTGGTTTGTATGCACCAGTATATGTATCACTGTATCTGCCTTGTAAACAAAAAATGGTAATTAAGCAGCAAAGTAGTCTCACACATAACAATACGCCCATGGCAACACAGACTGAGAAAGCTGTCTAGCCTTTGTGTGTTGTATAAAAACATAACTTGTATGCATACCTATTTGCTATTGATTTACCAAACTGCAGTGTATATATTCAGCATCTTGAAATGCTTCTAATTTAAGCAGTTAAGTTTTAGCTAAGTTTAATTTTATTTAAGAAATACATGGAGCATTTTCTAGCACTAGTTTTCCCTTTTTTTTAATTGAGGAATTGTGTCTATACACCATGGGAAGCACTCTTTCTGGCATCAGAGCTGCTGTTATTTCATTCTTCCTTCCCTCCAAACCGCTATGCTAACGTCACTGCTTACTATCCACTGAGTATGGCACAGCTTGGAAAGTTTCATTCATATCTGGACCCAGTCAGGAGGGAAAAAAAGGCTTAACAATCTAGTTTGGTTTTGTTCTGTTTACTATGGCATAAAAACAAATATAATGATGCTTAGAATTCTCACATGCTAATTACTATCTATGTATGCAGTTTACGTTGCTTTTTACTGTACATTAACATCTATTAATTCACTCTAGTTAGGTACTGTGTACTAATCAGAGACAAAGGTTGCATGAAATTGTCCAGATATTTTCATTAAAGTAAAAAAATAAACAAGCTAGGCTAGAGCTTTAAATGCTCCATATGGAACCAGCAAACAGAAATGCCCTTAGCTCAACCAGTTTGACTTGGGCATTAGACCAGATTAAGACGACTGCGCAATGTTTTATGCATAGCAGTACAACTGCACAATTAAAAGATCTGAAAATTCAACTTTTAAGTAGCTCGTTAAAGGTATTTTTAACCTTTTTGTTTGAAAAGAAAAACCCAACTAAATACAGCAAAAAGATTTTGAATGCATCAGTCAGTCCCACTCCATGACCAATGTGTAGCTCCAATGTCATACATTTATGCCAGGAGATGTGAAATTGCCATCGTCATTCTATACTGGAGCTGTAGGCCACTCAGCTGCTATGACAGCACTACAGCTATTTCTGACTTTGTGGAATGGGGCCAATGTTTTTCCCAGAAATAAAGGTTAGAAAATGAAAAGAGCACCAGTTTTATCTTCCCTATCTCTTCCTGGAGAAGACTAGGCAAGTTAATGGGAAAGAAATCCATCAAGAGTTATTAAATACAAAGCACCATCTCTGGCTCAGGAAGTTCCTGAACCACAGATTACTTGATGATAGGAATATTTGTGGAAGTATATATGCTTTCCCTTCATTTATAGTGTTCCCTCAACATCCATTTTTGGACATTGTCTGAGATAGGATACCAGGCTAGATAAGACATTTGGTCTCACATAGAGAAGCCATTCTTATGTTTGGAGGTTCTTTGGATATATTTGGAGGTCTGACTTTAAAACAGAAAGGCCTTATTTTTTAATAAAGGTAAAGGAGTGCTATAGATGTCTGTGGTTTCTTTGAACCTACTGTAATTATTATTTCAAGATTTTGCCTTCAGTCTTATTTTTTACATTGTAATGCACCACACCTTTCAAGCATTAGGCATTCAAAGAGCTGGTAAAGGCAGTTTGGTGGTGTGAGAAGGTAAATTACAGCTCTGCTGAATGGCTTGCTTGGGTACTGACTTTAGAAGTTCTGTGTAAAGTGGGGATGCTGAATGGCCTTATTAACACTGAGGCCAGTGTGTGTGAAAGTGACAGCACGGGGACAAGGAGATGTTTTATCTCTCCCTAGCAGTGTATGAAGTGCTTATTGACCTGGTTGAACCTTAAAAGTCAGGCCATTATAGTCAAATACAAGTTCTTGGGCTTCATTCGAGGCTAAGATTCAGGAAGATAAACATGTATATGCTAATTAAATGTATCAGAGTCTATTTAGGCCAAACAGTTAAAGAGAAAAGACTGAAACAGGGTTGAGCTGCCCAGATGCAGAAGCAGGAGAAAATAAGGGGAAATAAAGAGTCACCCTAAATGGTTTGTACTCTTTTTTATTTTACTACTTATGAAACTGCATTTAAGAAATAAGCAGCTGTAGACTGTGGTCAACATGATATCAATTTGGGTTGAGTCACACAACCATTTTTCAAGTGAACTAACTCTTGTCTCTTGACTTTACAGACAGAACCCTGCTGTATAACCCGTTTTAAGTAATTCAAGATGCACCTTAGAAATTCCTTGGCCCAAGGGCAGAAAATTTTTGAAACATTTAAAGCGAATGAAGAAGAACAGGGAGATAAAGCTGCACAGTGGCTCAGGAGATAGATTCCTGTGAGGGCAGAAGGAAATTGTTTTAAAACAGACTGTGATTATCAACGTTAAAAGGAAACATGACATTTTTCAGCATAAAACATGAAGACTGAGAAAAGAGGAAGAGAACCAAGAGGTAAAAATGTCTGGCAAGGCCAGACTACATGGTTAAGGAACATGAAGGTTCAGGTACAGGAACAGATTCATGGCACAAGTAAAAATAATGTTCTTGGGCTGGACAGATGGTTAACCTTGCATACAGAGGTTTTAATCCCCAAGTCACTCTGTCCTCTCTAGATCAGAGTGACTATTAGGCTAGACTGTATAAGTATTTGTCGTCATTTCTAGCAAATAAACTATTTTTTTTTCTTTTTTTTTACTTTTTCAAGCTACCTTTTTTCTACTTCACATGCCACTGATGAAAAAAAACGCAGAGTGCATAAAGAAAAGTGCAGTATGAATTTTGCCATGATTTCATCCTTAGTCAAGAGTGAGAGAGTTTAATGCTGATACTCTTCAAGGTCTGCGCTCCGATGACTTTGATCAACTGTCTAAGACTGAGTCAGGAAATCAGATTTGTTACTGTCTTAATGTATAAAAAGAACAGAAGCAAAGTGATGCAGCTTCATCAAGCAGCTATCATTGCTATGTAAACCTGAAAGGTAGTGAATGTGAATCTGAATTTAGGTCTTTCAAACTGAAATGGCAGAAACAACTAAATTTCTAATTATCTAGACTACTGTAATTTTTGGTTGGAATTACTGAATATAAAATTAAATTATTTTTGCCCATGTTTTTCAATAAAATAACAGATTTTTAATCCTTCTTATGATAAAAATTGTTACAGAATAAATTTGTAGCTGACAAAAAGTAAACTCTAGTTCATAAAGATTTAAACCACTGATAGTGAACTTGAATACATCTTCATTCAGTTAATATGATGCTTATGAATTGCAAATCAGACTAAATATATGTTCTGTTGAAAGCAAAGCAAAGAATAAAAGTGAATCTGTTGTATTCTAAGAGTCGAGGAGTCACAGAAACATGTATTGCTTCTCCAGTAAAACATAACAGAAATTACTCTCTACAAAGAAGAGAACTTATTCTACTGATTCACCAATGCAGAACACACAGACACCATGGATGAACTCCAGCCTACTGACTTCAAGGGCAAGATCCTTTGTGATTCTTAGGGGTGCAAATTTACCTAATGTTTCAATGTTCAAGCATAGGTGTTTTCAAGGTTTTCCTTCTTCCTACCATTCAGGCTAAGAAGTCTAAATTTTCAAAGGTCACAGATATTTAAGTCCCCATTTCTCTTTAAATTAGTTCACAAAAACAGGTAAAAGACAGGACTTAGATAGGAGTCACTTAGATGGGGAATAATGAGGAAGGGGGAATTATCTTAAACTATTTTAAATGTATGTGGAAGCTTTTCAATTTTTTTTCTTTTTCCTAATACATTTTATTATTCTGGACAACGTGTACCTTGCTTTATACATGACATAATCCTATCTTGCATACTTTTTCTTTTATTAAGACTTCTAGTCCTGATGATACTTACAGCAGTTTTTTCATGCCTAGTTTATGACTGAGACTTTAATCAGAAGCCTGTTCACCTGCACGAGGCAGGCAGCTGGAAACTGCTGTCCTATCTTCTGAGTGAATTTGTACCAGGATTTCCATCTGTGCTGTTTACGTGCCTGGAAGGGTACCAATAACAATTACTGATCATTGCAAAGATCATCCCTAACTGATGGCTCTTTCAATGTCATTTTTGAACACATTCCTCAGTTTTCTCTAAGTTCAGAGAAAGAGTTGAGTTATAGTGCTGAGGGAGAAAAAAAAACAGGAGGCAGATTTCAGTGCAACGATTTTGTAATATATTGAAGTTCTGTCCTTACACATGTCCATTTTTCTAGTTTTAACTGAATCTATCCCTTAACTCCAAATTAAATCACAAGATACATTCTGAAAGTTACTTCTGTGAAAGAATCCTAGACATCTGGGGCCTATGATAAGAAAAGAAGCACTTTGCAATCTTCAGCAAAATAGAACATGGGGGAGATAGTGAGGGCAGCGTTCAGAATTCATTATCGCAGTTACTGCGAAGAGAATCTTCTCTTAAGAGCTGTAGGAATTATGTGTAGCTAACTTACAAACAGTTGTATACCATTCCTTAAAAAAAGGCTAAAATCTGGAAGCTTTCTCTGATGACTGTGCAAGTCAAATATCATCCAGGTAAAAAACAAGAGTACAGCACAGAAAAGATATCCAAGTTCAGTATGATATGACAGAGAACACCAGGAATCTGTAACGTGCTTAAGTCATGACAACTTTAACCTGATGCTGGGAAGAAGAAAGTGAAATAATATTTCTTAAATCCTTCCACGCAACACAGCTTACTCCTTGTGTTTAACCAGCAAACCTGCCTTTCCAGAGATCTCTCCAGGTTGTACCAGATACCAGCAAGTATCACACATTGCAAAATGCCATAGTAGACAGCAATCTGATTAGAACTGCAGCATTTCATTTGCAAACAGTCTACTTCAGTTACAGATTAACAGAAGAGATTTAATTTATTGAAGGAGAAAATTAGTAGCTGGTAAAAGCAAGGTATGAAAAAAAGCATTCTGGAAATTACAGGAAAACCTCAGGACCTGATTGTAGTATATGTTTTAGCTTTTGCATACAGCTTATCATTTTTATGTGAGAAGTCTCATCAAGACCAAATATACTTTCCAGAGATTATTAAGTTTCACCTTGTCCAATGAAAAAACACAGCAATTTTACTGAATTGTAAAAGTCAGCTCAACACCTCTGAAGTCAGGCCTCAAATTTACATAGTAGGCATGACAAAAAAATGGGACCTAGTGGGAATAGTGAAATTATAATCTAATCTATTAAACTTTTTATGATTGCCACCATGAAACTGGTGGTGAAGGAACGGGGTGGTAATGCCTTTTCCCACTTCTGCTAGAAATCTCGCTCTTTATCTGCTTCAGGATCTACTTCACCAGCAGATCCTGCTTGAATAGTACTCGTGTTTAATCTGCAGTACATGAAACAGAAAAGAGGAATAATAAGATGGGTAGAATCCCCTGCCAAACTTATAACAAACAGCAAGTTTCAACAGCTCCTCCTGTCCTCCCTTTCACTACCCAGAGGCATAAAAAAAGTCAGGTAACTTGCAATTTAATCTCTTTAGCAACATCTGACCCGGCAGACCTCAGAGTATTTTTTGTATTCCCATACCTAGATACATGCACTAGGCATCGTAAACCTAATTTACTAGAATATTAAAGAGCCCATTGTAAGGATGGGGGGATTCTACAGAAAGAGATCTCTGTGTCAGCCAGCAAGAAAAGCTTTCCTGAATTTCTTCCACCTGGCAATCACTGTAACCTTAGTCACTTTTCAAATTGTTAAGGCTCATAAACTATTTTACTGGAAGTGTGAATAAGCAGAAAGGCCTCTGTATTAAAAATATGACTGAGAGCAGCAAGTCTTAGCACACCATCTGCAGTGACTGCACTCAAATATTTATTATGTAAGTTCCACTAAGGAATAGTCAATAAGCTTTGTCAGAGAGCTGATGAGAGTTCAGAGGAGAAAGCTGTGTGTCAAGCAGCTTGTGACAGTATAAAGAGACTACAGAAATATATGCATCCAAGGGGAGAGCTGTCAGGCACTTAAATTGGAATACTGCATTCAGTCACTCTCAGTTTCATGAATACACGCTGGATTATTACATGAAAGGAAACTGCAGTTCTAGCAATACTGTGTTCTGCAATACAGGTGCGTCTGCTGCCAAGGATGACCTTCCTGACAAGCACCTTATCCTCCTCTCAATGCCCTGGATTCTCAGTGATATACTTCACAGTCACTTTGACATAACGAATACCGACTTCCTCAGAATGTTGTCTTACAGCTTGTGTTAAAAATGAATGCCCAAAAGTAGAATTACTAGTCTCAAAAAGAGGCAGAAACTCCTATTGTTCCTCTCGCTGTGTTTCTTAAAGCTCTACTCTCAACTGTTACAGACTGCTAACTTTCTAACAGTCATCTTCTCTTCCAGAGGCATCTAAGGATCAACAACTATCTCATGAATAGGGTCTCAAGTGTTCTGTGCTTCAGCTTGTCTCTTGTGCAGACTAATACTGCCCTACCAGTGTTTGTTCAGCAGTTGCCATTGTCTGATACAATGGGCCTGGGTTACCATTTATCAGACCTGTTCTTCCAGCTAGTCTACATTCTTTGCCCTGCCACTTCCAGGATGGGGAGATCCTTTATGAAGATACTTCCTGAGCCTCCCAAAGGGGCATGCTCCCTCTTCAAGAAAACAACAATAATCACTTTCATAATAAATTTAAAACTGAAACAAATGCTTTGAAAAATATTTTGATTAATAGCCCTGATATAATGATCTTTTTCCTCTCATGCTTCTTGGTTCCAAGAAAATAAAATACCATCTTTCTACACTCTAGCTTGATTTCATTATGCCTTTTCCAAAATTTTTGTATTTGCAACTTTTCCTGCTCTCTGAAAGTTCAGTGCAAGCTCTGTGGAGTAGCTTTATTGAAAAGGAGTTTAAGAGTTTAGCACTGTGCACAAACTAAGTGTAAAAATTTATTAAAAGGCAAAGGGTTAGAAATTAGTAATAACAATAATTTAAAAAAACATTATAACTAAAATGAAAAAGTAGTTCAGCAAGCAAAATGGTATTTTTGCTTAGGAAAATATCTGACCATCTCTTACAACTCTTCTCGCAACCACATTGTTCAGCTGTTTCATATATACCCAGCTATAGGTGCTCAGTGTCTTGTAAACCAAGTATCACAAAGCTCCTGATTCATGAACCCTTAACTGAGTAACCATAAATAATCCCTTGAATTCACTGTCAACTGGAGAGGAATGATGTACTGAATAGTATGAATGCCCTCTGCAGGTAGAACAAGAAACGGCTATAATTCTGGGATTGATTTCAGTTTGTCTATTTATTAAGTAGGTACTAAACAAACAAGTCTATATTAGTCCTTATTAGCCTGTTCTGACATTGTCTGAAAATTGTAAATGGTACAGTGGTTTCTCCTGATATCGTTGATAGACAGTGGATAATCTATCACAGACTTTTCACCAGTCATAAAGGCAGGCTGTGTCTATACTGCTGAATTATATAGGAACATGGAGCAAGATTGAGCCCTGCACCCTTGCTCATCAATGCTGCTTAATTGTTACAACACTTCTGGCGTGGTTTGACTGTACCAGCTAGTATTCTTTCCCATATCCTCTGTATAATGCTATCTATGAGTCCTTTACCAGTCCCATGAGCTGCTGCACATCCTTCACATCATTCTAAATATTTTGAGCTGGAAAAATTCTCTCTCTCTCACACACACACACGTGCATGCACACAGAAATTATGCCTAGAGCCAGAGCAGTACTCTGTTTTGTCCAGGGGACATCAAGGGCCAACTGATACATATTGTGGATATAACCAGTTCTGTGCCATCTGGCTGATTTAGAGACCAGTCCCCTCTCTCTAAAGCCTCAATAACCTACTGCAAGAGCCAGGTTTTGAGGTAATCAATACTGCATTTTCCTGAAGGGCCAATGGGGCCCTTTAGTGTGGGGGACACCATATGTTAGGTAGCCCACAAGCATCAGGCGAAAATAGCTTCCTGTTGAAGCTATTATCAAAACAGATGCTAAACCACCAGGCTTATACAGGCCTGCTGCAATAGGCCTGAGCCTACTGCTCTCTCTGTCCACTACATGTTGCCAGAGGTTTCAGAGCCTCTGTCACAGCAATCTCCTATTCTCCACAGAAAAACAGCAGTCAGCAACTATTGCATGCCTGAACTCTGTGACATTCAGCCCCGTGACCTCCATCTCAGCATATTCATGCTGGTTTTCCGATTGGCCAAGTCTACTGTGGATGAGATCAACAAAAATATAAATATATGCATTCAGTTTAAGAGAAGAATGATCTCATCCCCTAGCCAAAGATGAATGTGAATAAAACTGTTTGAAGACTATTATGAATTCAGAGCCAGAAACAAGGCTTTTAAACACAGACTTTACTGGAATAAGAGGACTGATGGACACCATGTGGAGCACAGTAAATGTCATATGCAACAAGAGTAACAAAGCAACAAAAGTACAAAAAATCAAAACCAAGAAAGGATGGCGGTGTGACAAAGAAAAATCTATGGCCATGCTTAATAGTCACCATCATCCTTGTTATTTCTAAAGGAGCTCCTGACCACTTCCAGGAGAACATGCCCAAAACATCTTGCTTCAGGGTAGATTCACTCTAACGAATGGCCTTGATTTCAAGCTGCACACATGAGCTGCAGTTCTAACTTCATATGCAGCAGAGTAATAGCTGCATTCAAAGACTCTAGCTGTACAGATAAATGACTTCCTTGTGTTTGTCCCTAACTCTGCCATGGAAGTTCAGGTAATGCATACCATCCACAAAATCAATATACACCATTACAACGCTTGTCTGTTCACTAAAAAGATGAACAAATGACTTCATTCCTACATTTGAGAAAGCAGAGAGGCGTTTTACATACAGGAGCCTAAGCTTTCAGCAGAATAAGAACTGAGGAGCAGAAAATCGTTTGATCAGCTTTGAGTTCAAAGACATGTCACAGCATACGTAGCTTCCAAACTGGATTATTGTGACACTGTCAGTTACAAAAATACCTTCCTTTTTCTGTTCATGCCTACAGCATACTTGAAAGTCAGTCAGTCTCCATATATATGTCTTTGGACTTGCTGGGTAGTCTGATTCATTCTTAGTCTTTCAAAGATCTTAAGTCATATTTAAGGTCCATGAAAATCACATTGTATGTATGCTTACACAGTTTTGAACTAAATCCTAATTTACATTTTAGTAATTTAATTTTTTTCTGCTGGAAATGCAGCAATCTCAGCAGCTTACAGCAGAAAACCTAACACGGAGAAATGCTTCTCATGGATGCTGCAGGTGTGCCAAGCACTGAGGAGTATACAGAGAAACTATAAGAGCTGTGATTATTTGAAAATGCTTTTTTGAAGGTCCTATATTAATGCCCCTGCTTTTATGTGCAACCTAACAGAGAGCAGATAAATCTTTACTTTTTTCCCCTGATGCATCTGTTGAAACACTAATGGAAAGTTTATCTTTAAGAGTAGGTCTATAACAATGGGCTTAGCAGCAAGAGACAAAGACTGGTACCTTATTTTATTTGCATGCTGTGTAAATTATCTGTTTTGCAATTTTTTCCTGTTTCTAAATTGCATTTTCTCCTTTCCAAAGAATGCGTGGGTGGTTTTGGTGTGTGTGTATGCACACATATAATTTCTACTTCCTAAACTCCACTGTAGTGCATACTCTACCTGCATTTTCCTGGAATTTATGTAACCCAAAATTTGTTACTTGCCATAGACTTCTTACATTAATTGTGAGTTCTGTAGCTGTCTTCACTGATACGCAAGCTAGCACTGTATACATCCCCATCCTGCCAAAGACTAGTCTAATTCATCTTCACAAAATTCATCTTCACAAAATGCCACCACCAGTATACTATTTGTCACATTTTTGATTCTTTGTCAAATCTCTCTCTTCTTTCCAGTACAGCTACCTCAAGGCAGTTACTGCCAATGTTAAGCTTTTACTATTCAAACAAAACAGCTTCATTAACTTGCCAATACATATAATTAAAAACAGACTATACACCTTGGGTGGGGTTTACGAAAGCTCCCAAGGTAGGCTCCTTTTCACACTCCATTGCATAAAGTGAAGTGGGCATTTATCAAGGTGTCTGCAAGTGAAATATCCAAAAAAGCAGGGACTGTAAAGCTGCCAGGTTTCAAAGTACCTGGGCATATCATTCACAGCATCTAGAATACAGCGTGTTAACAGGTTGTCACAACCGTAGACTGAGACTTAACAGGATGGCAGAGCATGTTAAGTTTACTGCATTTTAACATAGGCCAATGCTTACTTTGTGAATATGAAATTAACATTGAATTTTCTGATTTGCAGAAGGTTTTATGGTTAATATATTGTATACAAAATTCCCAAGGCTCTTAAGATTACTGGTGTATCTTTGCAGCTTAACTTCAGTTCAAGCAGGGACTTTTTCTATTTTTTTTTTTTTTTAATTTAATAACTGTCATCTGCAGCTTCCATCACCCCTCCAAATATCATTACAGTTATTCTTAAATCTACAAGGCAAACCATCTCAGTCTGATTAGGAGGAAAGCTAGAGTTTTAAGATAAATGTTAACATTTGAACTGAAATTAAGTATAATAAGATAAATGATGAAATTAAAACCAACAATTATTGCTAGAAGAAAACTAGTAAGGATTCAGAGATTGATTTCCAAGAAGTGTTGGGTATTCTGTTCTTCCATCCTTATTCACATTTCCATTTAATTAAGAAATGTGTGTAATAACCATTCTATAAAGAACAAAAAAGAAAAACGAATTGAAAATGCACCATCACAACTCAGTTATGCTGCGATTAATTTTTGAGCACCATCTGCTGGTCTGCTTCTAAAACAACAACCAAATTTCTCAACTGCTGGTAACATCTGGATACCTATCAGGTCTGTATTGACTTATCACTTATTTTGTTAGATACTTATTAAAAGTTCGCACGAGTCATGCATTATCATCATACTAGAGAAAATAAAAATGCATGTAATAATGGATGGCTATAGAGGAGATGTGTGAGAAAGGTTAAAATAGCTGCTCTGCGGTTAACATAGGTTGAGATAAGCCTGTCACAGTGATGTTTTTAAGCTGAAAAGGTCTCTAAAGTACACTGAAAATGAAAGCAACTTGGCCACTGTTTTTATCTTAACGTACCATATGTCACCCCTACCACAACTCTTGCCAGCAAGGAAAGAAGAGATATCACTGCCATCTTTAATTTCTTGCAGATTCTCAGATACTACTGGAAAGAGTTGTACAGAAACCTACAAAGACAGAACCTCACCCTCAAATATATCATCATGATTACTTCTTGCTCACCTCTTGCTCCTAGCAATACAGTGCCATCTGCTTTTCTTGTCTTTCTCCTTATTCCATTCCAGAAAGAGAGAGACCTAACATTTCTTCTAGGACAAGATGACAAGGTCCCATGTTAGGAGCCTGGATTCTGATGGGGTTAGTTATTAGCAAATCTGGAGCCTTATTCTTTTCTCCTTCTCCCTAGAACACTAAATAAATATTTGCTTAATTGGCACTTACCAAAATATTTTGTAACATAAGAAATCTGTACTTGCTTTCTGTTAAAGATAATTTATTTCCAGTTTGAATTGCCTTGTAATGTCCAGTTTAGAAGAGAGCATTTGAATCTTGCCACTTTCTTCCCACACTTCTGACAAATACACTTAAATACCACAAACACATATAATGAACTAAAGTATTTTTTTAATATTGAATAATTTAAATAAAAATTAGTTTCAGTATCAAACTGAAGGTACAACTTGCAAGGCCTAGATATAAAATGCTAGTCTGTTGATATGCTGAACAGTTATTTAATTGAGTATTGAATTATTGAATAGTCACTAACAATTATCAATTGAATTATTAATTTATTCATATTCCACAATTGCTTTGTCTACTGCCCAGAATATTGTAGTCAATCTGGGTATATTCTGTGTAATGGTCAATATTTCACAGTAGACTGTTTTCAAAGTAAAATGTTGATTCCTACAATATTCCAACAAACACTAAAACATTTTTTCTTTTTTCATGTTGAAGTAAACAGGACTGCTTCTGCATTTTTAGTTAACCATATGTGTTCAGGATTGAGACTCTGGAGCCCTGTGGAGGCTCACAAAAACTTAAATCCAAGTAAAAGAGCATGCAGAAGGCTACTGTTCATGGATAGAGTCTTTTCAGAATTGAAATATGCTTAATACTTCAAGGAACACTAACACTTCATACAGGAGGAAAAAAAAAAAATCCAAATTGTCAGTCTGGATCAAGATGGTTCTAAAAAGAGAAAGTGCAATGAATTCTTAATACCCATTAGTAATTTGCAGGAATCCCAAGGGCATTGATAGAGTTTCATTTACAAGAATACTGATAGTAGAGTTAGTCCAAAAGTGAAGATCCTGGAGTAACATAAATAGAAATGTTTCTGCAATTCCTTTAATATTCCAATTAAGACATTATTTTTGCATTTGCAAAACAGCAGTTTAAAGGTTTGTTTTGTGCTCTTTTCTTTTTTCTAAAAGGGGTAGGTATACTACAATGAAAATACATAAACAACTTTTTATTTATCATTGTTCTATAGAGAAGGAAAGTTAACTAAAAATTTTAACACAACAGTTTATCTAGTTGCCTGGTTGTATCTAGTTTGCTTCATCTTTTCACACTAACAACTTCTTTCTCTTGGGTCACAGTGATATTCTTCATAAACTAGCACCAGTCCCATGATACTCTCTCTAGCACCTAGTGACATCCTGATGCATAGGATCTGTTACTTTATAATTCTACATTGGCACCATCCCACTTATTATAGGAAATGGCTAGAAGCTGTTGCACAAGTTACTAAATCTCATCATAAGCAATAATTACTTGTAAAACATTCTTATCTCAACAATTTAAAAATACAGTCCAATGAAATGCAGTTTACATTGTTAAAATACTGATGTTATGAATGAGTTCCAAGTGAGTTCCTAGCTTGTATCTAACTATAGCACAAGCAGCACAATGTTGGGGTTTTTTTGGCTCTAGTTTTGGAAGCATTAACCATCAGTTGGGAGTATTTGCAAATTTTCAACGAAGTTCCTTCCTCAGTTCCAGGAGGCTCCTCTTTTGATGCCCTACTAAAGTTTCAGGATGTTTTTCTTGTTGCATCCTGCTTTAGTTCCAAGATGTAAGCCCTCTTGGAAGCCCCCTACAAGTTTCACAGTCTTCCAGGGAAAAAAATTACAATAGAACATCCATCTAAGGAAGAACTACATCCTAATAAAAGAAGGTGGGAACAGACTACCAGCAATTAATAATACAAAGTAGCATGCAACAGGACTCGGAGAATCCTTTAGAGCTAATTCTGCTCTAAGAAGTCCACAGTTCTTTACTGTTACAGATTGACTTATGTGTGTATTAGAGGAAACTGTATTCCTATCTATTAAAGACTACTTACATTTTAAATGCTTATATTGATTTCCTGGTTCAGCTGACATTTAATAACAGCAGATGCTGCCAAAGTGAAAGACTAGTTTCAAGTTTCCTTGCATCTTTCTGCATTTCCCTGACTTTTTAGTCAATAGTTGCAATAGACTTCAGAGTAAACAGAGGTAACTAAATCAATTCCAAAAGCTTGAATTTGTTTACAGCAAGCAGAATTGTTAGTATCTTTACCATTGGTATTCTTAGGCAATACAAGATTGGATATTTGCAGAAAGCAGATAAAAGTATCAGTTCTTAATTTAAAATAACAAGCTTCCTGTGCCATGTTATCTGTATTTTGCACGTGCAAGAAATGAAATAGGGTCTCTTACCCAGTTTCACAATGAGTTACTCCTCCTTGAAGTATAATGGCATGGGTCTTCAGTGCACCTGCAGATCCACAGGATCGACAGCTACACCATTCCCTCTGTTAAAGCTTCTCACTCTCTTGTCTATCTACCTACCAAGTTCGAATACTGATCCAGCTCACTCACTCTCATGGTCTTTTCCTATTACAGTGCCCTGTACACCACTTAATGCAATAGACTGGGAACACACGGCTGAAGGGAGGAATTACAAGGAAGAAATGTGTATTATGCCATTAGTTGCCACTGCTTTTGTAGCTGAATGTAAATTAAGAAAATTAGTGGTGTTTCACACCTCTAGGGTCTAGCTCCCCTTCCTCTCTCCAACGTGCTGGTTTAAGACTGCTGCATCCACATGCTTTTCCCACAGTTGGGACAAGGACAACAGAGCCTACCAGCAATGATTTGATATACCACCAATTAGATATTTGCATTTCACCATTGAGGCCTACCCTTCTTTTATAAAACCTGGATTAAATTACATCTGATTTCTGAAAGACTGAAAATGTCAACTACGCTGTGATAACGGGGTAACTTCACACTTGTCCCACTTCTCCAGGCAGGCTTCATGATGGTTTATGAAGTTTCTGGAAGGACCAGCATGCTATAAACTGTTCTTTGATAATCAGATTTCCGCACTAAATGGGCTATACCATAATCTTTTTGTATAGTTTAAAAATTACTTCTTATTAGAAGACACAATCTTTTTTTTCATCCCACTGCTCAGTCATTGGATGAGAACAGATTTAATATATGCTGTTAAGTATATGAATGGAGTCTAAGAGCATCATTTGTCTCACACTGCAGGCAGACTAGCACTGTTACAAATGTTCAGTGTCAGCATACAGCATGCCACTAATTTAAAATGCTGTAAAGCACTGTGTTATGGTATTGTCTTATATCTTACCTCCTTCAAAGTTTAATTTTAGGGATTTATCTCTTCTCTGGAAGACAGCTAGCTACATAGTCCTGGGAAGGTAATAATCCTTCTGTGAAAACTCATGTTATTTTAAGACATTTATTATTCTGTAGTAGGCCAATGCCAAGAATTTTAATGTAAAGAAAAATAGATGGAAGAGAAAAGACTTTGCGCTTCACACATCAGAGCACTGAGCTGGGATATAAAAGGCCCTGATTCAAAAGACAGACAATCCTTTCTGTGAAAAAATAAAACAGAGAAAAGATGGAAAGAGAAGGAGCAAACGAGCAGAAGTGAATTTATGTGACCCGAACATTGTCTCTTTTCGAGGTTGTTTTTTTCTTTTCTTTTTTTTTTTTTTTTTATGTTAGTGCCTAGTCAAGTGACTTCTTCAGTCAAACAGTGTAGGAAGATATTTGTATTTGCCTCTTCTCAGCTAACACATCTCTTGCAACATGATAGAAAAGAGCCTGAAACTTACTTGCTGAAGTTCATTAGAAACTTTCCTTTTCTATGATATATAAAGTTCGGATGAAAGGAAAAAAACTAGTGCTCAAGTATAAGGGAAAGAGTTTTAAATATAAGTCCCTGTAATCATGTAACTTTTTTGCTCTACAGGTTCTATCTTAATCATTGACATTTTATCCAAGCAGTCAGTTTTGGCTTTAAAAGAAAATACTTGTCTTTTGCCCTCAAAATTATCTTTCCAAATGAGCTGATATGAAAGAAGGCCAAAATTAGACAGCTGCCACTTCATCAAATGCCACGTGACCCCAGCCATGCCTCCTTTGATGAGCTAATTAGTGTTCCAAGAGGGCCAGGACTGCCCTGTATTTGAACATATTCTGTATAATAGGCAGGGTACTGCTTTTTCACAAGAGTTCTCATGCAGCACTACAAAAACTAGAATAACTACTAACCATTTTGGCTACATAAATAAGGTATTTGACACCTGTGTCCTTTTCAGAAAAGCCACAAAATGCAGTGAACCAAGTATAGAGACATCTTCTAAGCCTTTTTTCCTCCAAAAATATTTGAACCAAGCCATAAAATGCAGTGAGCCAAGTATGGAGACTTCTAAGCCTTTTTTCCCCCCAAAATATTTGAACCAAAAATAAAAGCAAAGGGACGCTCTGTCACCCAGTGACATATTTATGTTACTCATTCATGACAGGGACAAAATATAATGATAGAGAAACAGCACAATGTGGCCAAAGTATAATCATTACTGCTTATGTTACTACAGCACCTAGGAGGCCCTGTCATCAATCAGAAGCCACTGTACTAAGCAGTATATGAACACAGGAAAAAAAAAAAAAAGATAGGCCCTGCCCCTAGAAACAAAAGTCGTGACTGATACGTATACCATACCACCACGAAATCTCAGTCAGTCAGCCTTGGCAAGACAGCAGTACCACCACTGTCAGTTTTTCTGCCACCATCAAGACAAAGGACACCGCTGGTGAGTCAAAGGAAAATAGGAGGAAACTGGAGCAGGCTGTGTGGAATTATTTCAGTATAGAGCTTTCTACTTGCTACAGCTGAGTCTGCCAAGTGTACTGCTTGTGGCAGACATAAGCTTCCCACTGAAAGCTAATTTGCATGATCCCACCTAAAGCAGGTTTTACAGATTGACATCTGTAATTTATTCCTACAGTGTCTAATAGTCATTTTCACTCAGTTTCTTTCTTTTTGTCTTCAGCTCATTACTTTGGTACTTGTATGAATTCAGTAAGTCCATGAATTTTATTGGGAATTTCCAGTGTTTAGTGGCCATTGTCTCCTTTAGGAAACCACATTTGAAAATTCACACCTTCCTGAAGTTTTCTTGAATGTCTGCTGCATGTGATTTTGGAATTCTATACAGCAACTATAGCTTTTCCATACGGTATTGTCTTATGAAGCACCTAGAATCAACATTTAGCTAGGAGGGAACAGAAAAATAAGCAGAAAGAGGAATAATCAAATAATCTAATTTCTCTCCATGAAGAGTTTTGAGTCACACGTTGAATTTGTGCTGAGCATGTACCTGAATCTCATCTTCTCCAATAGCAGTGAATGACAGAAACTGGAAAGCTTCTACTTATTTTCTTCACTGGCCTGAATTCAAATCCTTTACTTTGTAGAATTTATGCCAATTCTAAAGAAAAAAAAATCCAAACAACAAATGTTGCAACACAGTTTCCAGGCTGAAACTCAAGAATTGCTTTTTAAAATTAGATCTCCATGTAACAGAACTACTATAAAAATATAAACTTTCTGTGCATTATGTTTTTTTGATTTCTCCCTCCTTCCTGCTATGGGAGTGTGTTCAATCTCATGTTTTGCATTCACAATACATTTGTTTACTCTGCCACTTTTTTGTCTTTCTCCCTAACTTCTATTCAGTGTTCACACCAGACAGAGTCCAAATAAATTCTCATACTACATTTAAGTTTTGTTTGCTACTGAGTCACAAATACTAAATAGTTTATCTACTAAATAGATAAATATCCTTCCTGTGTCAGATCCAGATAATGTGTGTGATATGAGATACAAAGATTTTGTGTGCAAGAAAATATATAGCATTACGTCCATTTAGCAAACCTGAGCCATTCTGCCCCCTCTCCATAGAGTAACTGGGGAGGAAGGAAACTTCTCTAGGGAGTCTATGGTAGTACATGGGGTTTGCTCATCTGACAAACTTTCAGGAGAAAGTATTTTGTGAATGTGCAGAAGTCTGTGATTGATAAGAAGCACACTGCTTTAGAAAGTCATAAACTGTCTGCTTAGCTCCTGTAAGAACGGTAATTGTACATCTGCTGTCCTGAAATGCCTTCTCAGCTGGAGAGAAGAACTTGGAAGAAATAGTGAGTCACGCTACCAGCTTTTGACGTGAAAACCCTGCCAGCAAGTGCTTGTGGAACATTGCTGTTCTCCCTCTGCCTGGACTCTGTGAAGTCCTGTCACCACAGAGCATTTGGAGCTGGAGATACCGCTGCTTCCAGCACTCCTTCCACTTTTGTGCACAGCACACCTCTGCTTGAAATACTATGGTAGCGGTGAGATCCTGCACATGCTGAGGCCAGTGAAAGCATCCCAATGGATTTTACAAAGCTAGAACAAACCCCAGTCTGCACTGTCAAGAAGCCAAAACAAGATAAAAATCTGAAAAGATACTGAGATGAAAAAGAAAACTTTATCATACTGAAATATAGAGCCAGAGGTTGTGATTTGTTCAGTAGTTAAGCAATGCTAAATACCTCTAGCTTACCAACCAAACCTGCTTTATAACTACAAATCTAAAGTATATTCTTCAGGGCAAAAGTCTGTCCAATAGTGTAACACAGGTAGTAACCAGTTTTCATTCATTCTCAGTGAGCTCCATTAAAACTACCAGATCGTAAATTGCTGCTTTTGCCTTATTTTTTTAGTCACAAAGACGCTTCTGTTTGAAGCTTACATTAAGTATATTCACTAGTAATTCTTTAGTGTGGTTGTACTTTCTTTGCTGTAATGTTTCCTTTTAAGTTTACGTATCTTTCTTTTCTACTGCATCAAGACTTACCTACTGTCATATTTATAACTGCTTTATTTTTATATCCTAAAATGCTTTCTGTATTTCTTTGGTGATAGCTACAACTCTATCTTTGGGAGTCTTAACTGTTTCCAAAAAACATTGACTATCACAATTTTTATTATGAAATAAAAAGGCGCTTCTTTCTGTACTCAGACCTCCTAGGTCCTAAGAAAGCATATAGCAGGTTATTGTTACTTGCCATTTCAATCAAGGTAAGTTACACAATGTAATACTGGAAAGGAAGGAATCATAGCTTCTATAAAGCCATTAGCCAAATAGCAGTTAACTTCAAATTCTGGCATCCATGATGTCTGACTTCTTTTTCAGTATACTTATGGTTGGGAGAGCCCCATCGTCACCTGGCAAATTCATGAATGAAAACCACTGAGCATATGATTACATGAATGCAATTAGTTTTGGCAAAAGAAACTTTTAAGAGCAAAAGAAACATTATCAGCAATGAAAACATTTAACTGACCATTACTACCTCAGACTACACTTTTCAAATTACAAAGCATCATGAAACAAATTTTCTTTAAATCTGCATTTATAAAGTAGAAAGGCATAGAAAGACTTGTCCTTCATAAAGGACATGTGAACATGATTTCATGTTGACACAGCCTCAGTAGAATCTTTAAGTGGAACAGGCAATACTACAATGCATCCTATAAATTATTCCATTGATCCTCTAAATCAAGGATAGCTTATAATTAATACTTGAAACAGCGTAACATACTTCAACAAAAGAAATTAAAAAAAAATAAGAAAAAAAGAACAGAAAAGCTCATGAGAGATTTCTGATTCATCAGAAAGATCTCATTAGCTGTCACGAAGAAATATTATTTAACTCCATTCGGCATAGAAGAAGGGGAATCTATCCAGTGACTACTCACCCATAGCTAAGACAAAATCAGCTATTGCTGGATCTAAACTGGTGAAAAATATTCTGTCAACAGTACCAGGTAATGGGACAACAGATAAATTATCACCCTCAAAATTGACTCTATGTAGGGAAATTAAAGCAGAAAAACACTCCCAGTTCTCTCTAATACCTTTACAACTTAAAAAGAAACAAAGAAAACAGAAGACTCCCATCACCCCAAAAAACCCAACAATACTTAAAACATTCATTATGAAAGCACTGCTTTTTAGAAGTGTGTTATCACCATCTAGTGACCCTTGCTTAAAGATCTATTTAGCTAGAAGTCTTGAATGAAATAGCTTTGTCATGCAGGAGGAACTGAAGACAAAAACCATCACCACCTCATTTAGCAGCATAAAAATGGAGTAGGATTATACATCTAGTTGTCAAGGAATGGTTGGCAAAAGGAACCACAATGATCACAGTAATGCAAAAACTAACTCAAAGTACACAGTTTGATTTGATAACAAAACATTTTCAAAATCCCACCACTGATATAGAGGATACTCATATTGCTCATTCTTAACTTCAAATTACTCATATTCTATAGGCATATGTGTGTGTGTATTTTTATATATACATATGTATATATATACATATATATACATGAATCCTTAATGTTAAATTAATTTTGGAGAACATAACAAATCACCAAAATTCAACAAACCATGACAAAATCAATAGCCATATATTGAAAAGAATCAGAGGACTAGAATGATAACCAAGTTTAGAATGTTTTCTTACAGAATTTGCTCAAGCTGCACATGCCTGGCATATAGCAGTGTTTCAATCCAGTTTCAGAAATAAATAGGGTTACAAATGTAAGAATCAAGCTGTGTTTGTTATGCACATCATTTTCTTCTCTGTCAATCTTGAAATTTTTACAAAGACCATTTACTTGAATCTTTTTAAATTCACCTGTGTGGATTTATTCATGCAATATCTTTTAATTAGGAGACCACAAATTGTAACAGTTACAGTTGAATTGTATCAGTTACAGTTCAGTCAGAACACAAAATTGCCCTTGACTCAAGAGACAGTACAAGGGATGCTTTCAGCACTAAAGGACAGTTATTGCAAAATCAGACAGAATTAATAGGGGTCTTTCAATTTAACAGCAGAAGTTTAATACACAGAGAGAGATCCAGATGTACTTTTTTTTTCAGGACTTCAAAAAAACCCCACACTATAGAGTGCTAAGAAATATACATTAGAAGATTATAAAATTAATAAAAACTAAATGACAGCAATGAAACATGGGAGATGTTTACATTCCTAAACATTTCATTTATAGCTTTTAAACAGCATTACAGACTAAGTTAAAAAAAATGCAACCTTTCTTGGTAGGTTTGCAAGTTATTCAAGCAATGTCTACTGAAAGGCACCTCTGAGAATTTCTGTTTCAACAGCTAAAACTTAAGTCTTATCTGGAAAAGGATGGCAGCATAAAACCAAGTATGTAAATACAGTTATACAGTTTAAAATTCTTAGTGCATATCAAAACATAAAAGCTCTTTGCTCCACTCTCCTTTAAACTGGCATGTATGGCTTGCTGCGAGATGTACTTGATCTAGCCTGGAGATTGGTGTGCTACCTATGGTGGAAGTGTACTGTTGTGAAAAGAAACATTACTAGGGAAGCAGTAGAACATTTCTTTTCCATGGCTACATTCCTGGGGATGCAAGATAGTCAAAACAAACCCAACTGTCACCACTAGCACACCGACAGCAAGAAGGAGGCAGGATATGAGGTTATCTGAATGGTTCCATCGCTCTTTGGACAGCCTTAGATAACACGCTGTTGGGATGATAAAAACAAGTGGGGTAGCACTCAGAACTCCCTGTGTGTGGGAAACAACAATAGAAAAAACCCTCATAAGTATGTATATTTAGAGGTGAAGAACAAAAACCTAGATTTTTAAATGGTTGTGATTAGATTGATGTAACAGTAAAGCCAGAGAATAGAGGCCTTTTCCAGTGTTGCTATATGGAAGACTTTTTTCAGAGTCACAAATAACTTGCAAAAATATCTGTAAAACTACTTGAAATAATTCAGATTTATTTAAATGCTTTTGCTTTGGTGATACAGAATAATATTTTATGTTGCAAGTACTATTAAATCTGATTACCAGAAGTTTCTCAGCTTCAGAAGTACAGCAAAAGTGCAAACATAATGGTTCTGCAATACTGTAACTGACTTAAAATATTTAAGATCATTCCATGTAGGAGTCTAGATATAATACTGCCTTACAAAAAAAAAAAAAGTGGAAACATCATGTAGCAGTTCAAAGAATTCAGATCAATTTCTGCATTTATGACCTGATTTAGGTTTACTTCCCTATGAAAGCAAAGCTCCCTTTGAGAGAGTAGAACCTCCCCTCTTATTAAAAATTCAGCTCCTATTTAAATGCTCTCTTAGATAGGGACAGATAAAAAGCACCTGTTTAAATGCTTCTTACAGTAAAGCCACTGCAGATTAACATTTGTGTTACATGCCAAAAGAGAGCATTTTTATGCAGAAATTTTGAATGTTTACTTTGTCACATACTTAACACTATGTTTCAACTTAATTATGGTGAGGTAGTAATCCAGCCTACTGAATATCTTTGCATCATTGTTTGTACAAACTTTTGTATATTTTTATGGTAGAACCTGTTAACAGTGATCAGTACAGACATCAAAAATAGGCACACGCACAAAGCATCTTCTTCATAAAACCCAAGATTCTTAAGAAAGTGAAGCAACACAAACCAACATCCCAGTAAAAGAATAGCACAGCAAAATCCGTGGACCCTTGACTCCCATATGACTGAACAGTTTCCCTGGGGAATTACCACAGGGCAAAAACAATGGCTTGTGTTTTGTTTTAAAACCAGAAAGCAGGGAAAAAGTAGTGTAGAGTCAGAGAAACAGCAGCAAATGCCATCTGTGGTGAAGAGCCAAAAGACAGCTCTTCTGCTGGGCAGAAAGCCTGCTAAGAAGACAGACCATCTTTCTTTCACAGGTAAAGACTGCCTATTCATTTTTCTCTACTGGTGGATATCAAGACTGAACAATCTTTCTAAGCGCAATGATTACATCCAATAAATATGCACAGCTGTATTGTCAAATTCTCTCTCAAAAAGGAAAAAAAACCCCACAAGATACGAGCTACCCACTCAAATGCCTGGCTATCAACTTCTGTTTGTAACTGAATCAAGCTATCAATCAGCTTGACTATTGAGTAATTGCTTAGGCTTCTCTGGGTAAAAATATTGCATAGATGGAATTTTTGCTTTTGAGTGATTATTTTAAAACAATTTAATTCCAAATAGGAATCACACATATTTAATCATGCTAGAAAGGCTAATTGGCAGTTCTCTGGTGTAAATTTATTCTTAACGTATTATATGATACAATATATGTAAAACACATATACATATATGGACATATATGGGCATACATAGTTAATTAGGTTCATTACACCAATATTCAGATATTTGGCTGGAATAGGCATGTGTGTATGTATGCACACATTTAAATACTTTTATTGGTGTGTATATATACACACAGGTGAATTTTCTGCACTTGTAATGTAAAAACAGAGGGAAAAAAGATGGAAAAGAAATTACCAACAGATGCCATGAATGAGAAATTTTAATGGAAACATGCATCCTGACCAAATTAATAGGAATATTGTTTATTTTGAGCTACTTATAATTTAGAAAGGATTAACTGAGAATAAACTACGTAGGTAGTTATTTTAAATAGAGGGTAATTGGATAGCTTATATGAATATTCAAACCTGTTCTGTAATATTAGCGCAAACAATGACCTGCTAAATCACTGCTACAAAAATCACTCATTACTGCTCGGTTAGCAGATAAACTGCACTGTGGATCAGAACAGTGTACATGTTATCATAATGTACATACAAGTACATGTATCATGTAGCATAAAGAACAACTCCCTCCATTTTGTACCATCGATAAACATGCAATATATGGCTTGAAATTGTCAATGAATGCTTGGACAGGGACTTAAGGAGGCAATTCTAAAATATTTCTATAAAGAAGCAAAGGCCGCCCTTAAAATGTTTTCTCTACCTTCTAACTTTTATATCCTGGAGTATGATATTTCCACATCTTCTTTATTTATTAAAAATAGCTGACCTGAAATTGAAGGTAAACTGTTAAGACAAACAATGTTTATCATAAATAAACACAGGCCCCTGCGAACCTCATGAAGTTCAACAAGGCCAAGTGCAAGGTCCTGCACATGGCTCAGGGCAATCCCAAGCACACATACAGGCTGGGTGGAGAATGAATTGAGAGCAGCCCTGAGGAAAAGGACTTGGGGGTGTTGGTTGCGAGAACCTCAACATGACCCGGCAATGTGCACTTGCAGCCCAGAAAGCCAATCATATCCTGGGCTACATCAAAAGAAGCGTGACCAGCAGGTCAAGGGAGGTGATTCTCCCCCTCTGCTCTGCTCTCGCGAGACCCCACCTGGAGCACTGCGTTCAGCTCTGGGGCCTCCAACATAAGAAAGATATGGACCTGTTGGAGCGAGTCCAGAGGAGGGCCACGAAGATGATCAGAGGGCTGGAGCACCTCTCCTATGAAGACAGGCTGAGAGAGTTGGGGTTGTTCAGCCTGGAGAAGAGAAGACTCCAGGGAGACCTTATCACAGCCTTCCAGTACCTAAAGGAGGCCTACAAGAAAGCTGGAGAGGGACTCTTTATCAGGGAGTGTAGTGATAAGATGAAGGGTAATGGCTATAAACTGAAAGAGGGTAAATTTAGATTAGATATAAGGAAGAAATTCTTCACTATGAGTGTGGCAAAGCACTGGAACAGGTTGCCCAGAGGGGCTGTGGATGACCCCTCCCTGGAAGCGTTCAAGGCCAGGTTGGATGGGGCTTTGAGCAACATGGTCTAGTGGAAGTTGTTCCTGCCCATGGCAGGGGGTTTGGAACTAGATGGTCTTTAAGGTCCCTTCCAACCCAAACCTTTCTATAATAAATGTAGATTGGACTTTTTTTTTTTTAATATTTCCTTTGATTAAATGTACATTCTGTGCCAAAACAGACTGACTTCATCTGGTAAGTCTACTTTGCTAACTAGTAGTCTAGGACTCAAGTAGACTACGTGGCAGTTCCAGCCAACCAAAAAAGTTACATAAATGTGTAAAACTGGTTCAAGGCAGTAAGTGCCTTGTGTGGCCTGCCTGGCAAGCTCCTTCTCTGCTATGAGGCGATACCAGACACAGGAATGTTTACTGGCAAACAAAGCAGTTTCCTCCTAAAATTCATACACTCAGGTTATGAAATTACTCAGTTTAGCTCCCTGTTAAGTCCAAAGCAGGGAAAAATTCCAGTTACTATCTCTGTAGTCCCACTACTACTGGTTCTTTCTTTCTCCCCCCCATCCCTCTTTGTTTTTTGCCACTTTGGCACAAGGCAGTCATTAGGATCTGCCCCAGCGTTCAGTAATTTGCCAACTTCATCAGAAGCAGGGATTAGAGAAAGAAATGCTAGATTCAGTCCTGCAATACAGTTAGGATGACTATTTTAGTGATTTCCACTGCAGCTTAAATACATTAAGTCGTAACCTCTTGCTATATCTCCAGAACTGTTCTAGAAGCCCTCCCCAACGATATGAACTTTACTTCCTGAACTTTCTTTCTCCTTTAATGATCCAATTTTGAAGCAGTGAATAATTCCTTTTTTTCCTACTAACACTTCTACTGACTACTATGTCGAATTACAGAATATTTTCATTAGAGCTGTGGATTTTTCAGAGTTCTGTTTTATAAAAAAGTGATTTATTAAATAAAAGAGTATACAGGTTCACTTACATTCAGCTCTAAAACTATTCCAAGGCAATCATACACTAATGATACACCAGTCGCCACAGCAATGATAACTACTGTCACAACAATATGGAAAACTGTTGAGAGGTTCCCATGGAAAAACACATTGGCAATCACCTGAAACAGAACCACAATTTTAAACCTTAGTTTTGCTCTTTATGTTAACAAACAGCTTATTCCAAATCTTCTAACCTTAGGAAACTAAAAGAATGGGTGAGAATACACTGACTGAACTTTACCTATCTTGCTTCAAGAAAATATCTTTATCCGCTTCCAAAAATAACCCGTAACAAGTATTACTAAAATTGCAGAACACTTGCAAGACTGACTTAGTTATACCTGCAGGATTTAGGGTATACTTACTTTCTTCTCATTTGCCCACTACAGAATAAAAACCAATTTACAATTATTTATTGAACAGATGGATTTCCTAGATAGAGATACTTTCACAAAGCAAAACTAGTAAGCATGATAAATATGCTATTTTTGGCTATTCTCAACATAATAACAACAGTGGCATTTATGCCAAACTTGGAATTTTAAGCAGTCCTGATATTAAGTAATTATTAATATAATATTGGATAATAGTATAATAAATGCAATACGTTATATTGCCAGAATCTAAACAGTACAACTAGTACCTCATACTCATTGCATGTAGCAGGATAGGATATGCTGATATTTATTACAGATCAACCACTGACTTCAGCTACAATATGTATTAATAATGTGAGAATATTATTAATATATATCAACATTGTTAAAGGGAGAATGTAATAAATCCTTACCTCTCTGGTCACAAAACATTCAAGGGGGAACGTCAGAATTACAGTAACTCCATAACAAAACCTTCCAAACGTAGCAAGGTTGTCATCTCTACAGTAGTTTTCAAATATATCTCCTGAGGCATAGCAAAACATCAATTAGTTTGAACTTCATGTCATTTGCGTATTTGCAAATTGAAGTGTAAGTTACTGGAGTTACTGAAGTAATTGAGACTTTCTGATCCCTTCTCCTGACACATATCAAGAAACTGTAGTTACAGGCACAAATTACATCCAGGATGAACTTTCACCTTATCCTGCTAGTAGCAGTGTTTTTATTTTGAGTAGCATTTATCTTTCAAAAATATTTTAACATACACACATTAGAGTTTGTCATGTCATCTTCCCCTTAGCACAGATTTTGTACAAGATTCTGGTGTTTGTTTAAACAGATTCAGAAAGAAAGCTTGTATGTAAAAAGATACATTTCCATTAAAAACATAATTCCTAGAACAACAACAACAATTACACAAGGAAGAACAGGGAGTTACCTATGGAGAACTGCATTTCCCTGATAGTATCTAATCATAGCTGCTAAGCTGCAGTGAAGAATTTCAAATATTCTGACCCCGAAAGCCCATTATAAACATATGGATTATTACCTAGCAAATCTTCTTATATCTAACAACAAAAGCATCGCTAGAGAATTCAAATCATCATCTTCCCTAGCGTTTACCACAAAGAATCTGGAATAATGAATCTCTGAGGCACAAGAGACACTGCAAGATAGTGATCAGATGATCTATCAGGTCTTTTCTACACGATTGCTATACTGTCTTACGATTTACTACTTTTAGGATCACAATGGCTCTGAAGAAGCAATAAGGTGTACTTTAGAGAAAACAGCCAAAAGATTTTGACAGGGGAGACAGAAGGTAAGATGGAACCTGCTTACAGCAGAGTCATATGCTGAGGGAGAGCTGCAGTCAGAGCTTTCTACACTTGAAATATCTGAGCCAGTTTGCACTTAGTCTAGCTACAGTTGCATCTAGGACAGTAAGTTATTCTGCATAAACAGCACCAGAGGCAGGGAAAAAAAAAAAGGACAGATCAACCAGTAACCCCCATCCTACAATTCCTCTGTTCTCAGCTACATGCTGCTGCTTATCAGGAAAGGAAAAAGCTTGGAAGCCTTCTCCTACAATTTGGAACTGCACTATTAAATAACAGAAAATCTGATTGCTTATGAAATGTGTACTTCTGCTGAAGAAGCTAATGCACTGAACAAATTTATGCCTTGTTCTTCTGAAAGCACCTTTTCCACTTCAACAAAATGATGTTAAATAGTACAATGTAGCATTGATTACATATATTTATACATATATGTATATTCATATACCCACAGAGGTGACAGTAGGATTAGTTACAGCAGAACAGCTGTTGTAAAGATAGGAAATATCTCTAAGCCAGAGCTAGGATGCTATATTAGCACAGACAGGAAAAGATACAGGAGAATGTACAGAAATATATGCCAGGCACCCTGTAGAAAAGTCAAGGCAATTTTTGTTCTTACTGCTCTCTGCTAGTGGACCATGTGGCTAAATTATAGATGCTTAGTCCTCAGAAGTATTTTGATTATGGAAGTATTCAAAGGGAACTTTCACTGGTGACGCTTACACTTGGGAATCTGACACCTATTAGCATGTAGCTGACATTTGTAGCCTGTTTTTGTTGTTGGGTAACTACAAGGAATGTCCTAACTATTTCTGTCCAAACATAGTATGATTTTGGCATTTTTACAATCACTAAGATGTCAACAGCAAAAATCAGACAGAAAGGCGGAAATGTAAGGATTACAGCAAGCACCAAAATTGAGGGATCAAGCAGTTTACCTTCTGTGTATCCTGTAAAAGTCATATATCCACATGCAGCAAACACTACACTGATAAAAACAGCGAGTGAGACAGACACATGTGTGACTCGAGACCAGTTCTTTAATGTGGGTTCTTCCAGAGACCCATATATTAAAAAGCTGTTATGGTTGCAGATGAATGCTGAAACACATATGACAGTTAAAGCAAATGTATGAATTCATGCATATATGCATATAAAATAAATTTACAGAGTGTATATTCCAAGGTAGGAGAGAGACAGCACAGTTTGAATCCACTCATTAAATACAAACATTAAACCTGCAATGAGTGGCAAAAGATAAATGACTTGAACTTTTACTTACTTACTTGATTTGATGAA
The DNA here is from genome assembly GCF_018139145.2 of Gymnogyps californianus. NCBI lineage: Eukaryota > Metazoa > Chordata > Aves > Accipitriformes > Cathartidae > Gymnogyps > Gymnogyps californianus. Next base: position 23,761,605 of record NC_059477.1, on the reverse strand, counting down.
AGTTTGTATTCGTCCTGAGATGATTCTGATTACATTACCCTAAAATGCCACACTGTTTCCCACCCTCCATGCCTCTATTCCACCTCTATTTCCTCGTCCTACTCTTCTTTTGCTTAAGAACCCAACAGCAGTTTTGCGATTTTTTTTTTTAAATCCACAGAGCCATTTGCTACTTTCAGACTTCTATGACATTCATTTTAGGCAGCAGCAAGCATTGGGAGGCCTCAGATTATCACAGCGTTAACAAGAAGTAATATACCAGATCCTGGAGGCAGGAACAGATTTTAGAATGACGATAACGGAGGTGAGTTGAGACTCACCTGAATGGCTCATTGTGAGAAATGGGAAGCAACAGGCACTCCCTAGCAAATGTATACATTGCAGTTGGAGATTTTTCTGTTAGAGGTTATCAAAGAGAACGCAGAACAATCACAGCCTCCTCAGTTTATCAATTAGACTAACCCTATTGGTGCAGGTGTTTTAAGATGACCTGGACAGTTGAGCTGGATTCACGCTACAGTGGCAATAGCCTCTAGGGCTGGATGGGCAATGGATGGGGATAATGTCTTAAACCATAGCAATTAGATTCATATGGATGACTCAAAGTCAATTTCATTTTTTTCTAAACCAGCTTAACATGAATATAAAAAGATTACAATTAAAAACCAGCAATTTCTAGGTCCAAAATTTTAAATAAAGTATTTTCTTACAGTTGATCTGAATATTGAAAATACAAAAAAAATTACTTACCAAATGACATCACCCCAATGGCTTGTACTGCATTTGATTTTGCAAATATCCATGCATTTTCTGATTTGGGTCTAAAACAGACATTTGTTTTAATAGATTATCCTCTTTTCAACTATCAGTTATTAAAAATAACTTAAAATACTATGCCGTAATACAGAACTGCTAGCTGGATCTCCATAACTTTCTGAAGTAAGCCACAGTGTTCATCAACAATAAGTTGAAACTAGGGAGATACCCTTCTCACCTCCTTTGTTTTGATTAAAGTATCTCTGTAACCAGTTTTTACAGCCAAAAATGTCAGCCTGTTTTAGTGACCAGTTTTGTAAATAAACTATTCAAGTCATCACATACCAAGAAACAGCAACAGGGAAGGTAAAAGCTGTTACTGATTCTGACTAAGGTTATCTCAACCCAAAATCTCTTCTGACTATTTAGAGACAATTTCTTCCTTTGAATTTGCACATGTAATCCATTCAGTCTAGAGATACTTTTTTCCTAGGCTACAAATCAAGCAAGGCAGTTAGCCTTTCTTTACACCTGTTCCAGCTAGTACTCATAGTAAAGGGATTCTGCTAGTTCCCAAAGGAGTGATAAAGTGTAAGAGAGTATATGGAGACTTTTATAATCAGGCAAGAATGTAATATGCCCCACATCTGCTCCCCTAAGATATGCCCACAGTTTTGGACCTGTGGTAATTCTAATTCTTTGAGGAGGACCACAGAAAACCATCAGCAAACGTTGTTAAAATCCATCTGATGCATGAACTTCCTCTCTGAATAAAGAGCCAAAATGAAGGAAAGGGGAAGGACATGAAACATCCTTTTCCAGAACTACAATTTGCTAAAAATATCAAATTAAATTCACAAGCCAGTTGAACATTATATTTGTAATATTAAAGCACAGACAAAGGAACAGTACAGAGAAGCTTGCTCTTAAAAAGTTGGCTGCTGCTAACTTTGATTGCTCTGTTTTTACTTAGAGGGAAAGCTGCTGCCACCTGAGGCCTTAGCTACTATTTTCCTACTGCCCTAGAAAGCAGTATGGCACTCACGCCAGTTCTGTGAAGGTAACAATGGCAGCTTTGTCTCTCCCTCTATCTGGTGACAACTAGCTGGTTTTGACAGCTGTAGTGGCATATGCTATGCTAGGTTTCATTGCTTTCACATGTTTAAACTCCACCCCCACCCCCTAAAAAGAAAAAAAAGACAGAAAAGATGTTGCTGTTTCCCCTTTCAGAACTGATACCTTACTATTTCTTGAGAGCTCAAATAGTAGTCAATCCTTCCTTTTCCATATTAAAAAAAACCAGATTTACAGTACCTAATGCACATTCAGTTCAGACTTAGAGCACCTTTTTGGCTCTTAAGCTGTGGTTGCTAAGCTTAACTTTGAAGTGAACAGAACCTGAGCATCAAAATCAAGTTCAGTTTTTTGTCCTCAGATGTAGTATATTGTCTTGACTACTGTAACATACTGCTTCTAGTCTTAAGCAGCTGAACATGGCCCTCCTAAAACATTCTCAGACTCAGCATGTACATGTAATAAATACTATGGATGAAATAGAGATATCTAGCATTTGTCTTGTGAAATAGGAATTCTGACCCACTATAGCTGCTGTAGTTCCTTATATAGAGTATCCTCCCTTAACTTGATGCCACTGATTTCAAATCACTAGAGATGTCTGTGGACAATTCATATTCATAACTTTGAATGTATTATTTTTCAGGAAAACATTCACATCTGAGTGGAAAAAAAAGATCAGTAATATTTCAAAATAAAAATAGAATATAGAAAGCTAACATTACAACTGTTCCGTTCTGTAACCACTAGAGGTCAGCTTTGATATCAAACATACAGAATGAAAATTTGTTTTATACTATCCTTTGACAACAGTATTTGTGAAAGTCTCCTTACTCCCTTTTCTATTAATAATTAACACTTAGATTATCTAATACCATATAAACCAAAATATTTTTAAATTGCACAGAAATAAAGAATGCTTTTGTCTGAAACACATTTAATTTCTGTGAAAATGGTACATCTTGTGCAACAGTATAGCTATATTATAAGCTCCTACCAAAAAAAAAAAAAAAAAATCACAGGAGCTAGTTTTCCCCCTGCACAGTGTTAGCTTATGCGCTGGCAATATGCAATAGACCAAAATATAGCTTTGCTTTATGGATGAATGACAAATCAGATTAGGAGTATTATTGGGAGGGGAAAAATCCAAAAAGAACAAAATCCTGCTTATTTAGCAGCCTAAGAAGATAAATTCCTTCCATTCTAGTTGCAGAATTGAGGAAGAATTTCAGATCCATGATTTGAACACTACCAGCAGATTGCAATGTCATACAATGCACGTTGGTACAGATGACATATGAAACAGTGTATGACTATTTCTTACAGTAAGTCATATACTCCTGCATGTGTTTTGAAAAACATTTTCATACCTTGGGAATAGAGGGATCTCGCACAGATGTGATACATAAACTACGTGAAAGCAACACAGTAAGAAATTTCATTTCTGAGCATTTAGAACTAAGAGTCAACAGCTCTAGAGTTGTGACCATATCAACAACAAATCACCCCGAAGTCCAGTCTGCAGGACATACAGACTTATGCAAAGCTCCTGGAAAAGGGTGCAGGTGACATGAAAGTGTCTATATAAAATAAGACTTCAGACTGGGAAAGAGAAAATTGTGTCAGAAACAGTAGCTGTTAGTTACGGAAGAGCCATACAGTGAATAATCACTTAAAATGACTCACAAGACAAAGGGCACCTAATGGAAATATCAAGTGTCAAGGTAGACATACATACATTCATATAAATATATGCATCTGTGTAGGCAGATGCATACACAGGCTGAAGGAGTCTATCACAAGAATACCAGGTAATACTGTACCTCTTCTGATTCTTCAATCCTGCTGTTACTGTTCAAGATGGTTTGGGGGTTTTTTGGGGTTTTTTTTTTGAGAAGGACCTTTGTTCTGACCAGTTTGACCTACACTCTTGTTAGGAATTGTCAGGGGAAGATTTTAACTACTGCTCATACAAGAACAGCAGTAGCTGCGAATATCCATGAATGACAAAAACAGTTTGCTTACTGCTCCTCACTCAGTGTAAAAGAACACAGGCTATGCCTGAATGAACACAGTTTTTTCATGCTGCAGAAGTAGTTAGATGACACACAGTGAAAGTTAACAGAAGAAATACATCTGTGATACTAAATGCACTTGTTGAGAGCTGTACCGTCTATCATATATAGTAGAATGCTACTTGTAACATGAAGTAAAAGCTGAGAAGTAATATAACTGTGATTCTTGGAACAAAAATAATAAAAGATTGAACAAAAAGACATTCCAAGGGAGATCCCAGACAGGAAAAAGTCTCAGCTGAAAGTAAGACAACAGCAAGACAGACCGATAATAAGAAATGTCTGTAGGAAGGCAGTGAAGCCTAGCAATGAAGAAAGCCTAGAGGTTAAGACAATGACTCTACTCAGTCTTCAGTATACTTAAGGGAAAGTATAGCATAATAAACATGCTAGCGAGTTTAAAAAAGTTTTGAAAATATTCGTGTTTATATTGTCCCGGTTTCAGCGGGGACAGAGTTAACTCTCTTCTACACAAGAACAGGGGAAAATTAAAAGAACAAATGAATCAGGCAGAGGTTAAGACCTCCTAATGGGGTAAAAGGCATTTCACATCCAGATCATGAGTAAGAGTTGGGCAAATTTGTTTGGCGGTCTAAAACAGTGTATCTTCTACGTCTTGTAAAACATTTACAGTATAATATTCCCCATCTTAAGATCCATGCTATGCAAAAATCTTTTCTGTCATTTATGTAGAAATGCTGCCAAATATAATACAGCAGCAGAGTGCATCAGAAGCAAAATAACTTTAAGGAGGGCAAGAGAAACATATGACCCTGATCACAACCCAGCTTGCAGGTATGAAACGCTGACTGCAAAAAGTTAATTTCTAGAGAGGAAACAGAGTTATATGTTTGACAGGGGAGCTACATGTTGGAATAAGCAAAAGACTTCCATTGTTTTGGATTGAAGTTCAGTGACAAACCACCAAGTTTAGGTGCAAACTGGCAGTTATCAAAATAACCCAGGAGCACATGGCAGATTAATTCAGGTTTAATTCAATGATTTAGACATTTAGGAAATTAATCATAAAATTTCAATTCAATTCTATTCTAAGGTAAAAATACCTTTTTAGGTTTTGTTTAAACTTTAAAAGTTTAAAGATATTGAAAAAGTTTATAGATGCTGAATATAACTTCAATCAGTATAATGGAAAGAAAATAAGTAATGCTCACATCAGCCTTGAATTTTATATTAATCAAACTCATCTTGGTTGTTAAAGAACACAGACGAGGCAAAGCTGTATGTCAGCCTCACTTAGTTACAGCTGCTTTAACTCCTCTTTGTTCCTTAATGAACTACTTAGCAGTTCTGTAAATATATGATAGCTTAGTTTTATTTTTTAATTTCATCACACATTAAAGTTTATCTTTGCTTACTACTGGATTATTTACATGAAGGAAAGAATCAACTTTCTACTTTCAAGTTATTTTCCTGAACACTTGGTGTTTCATCCCTGTGATCAGCTGCCAGTTGAGTAATTCTCACATCCTATTTACATGTAGCAGATGCTCTTGAAGTTTTTCCTAGAGATTTATGTATTATGCAGACACTGACATCATGACATTCTTTCCAAAAGAACACCAAATTAAAATGATCCATCTTTATAAGCTACATAAAATATTGCTTTTTACAGCAGTGGATGTTAGTTTCAGCTTTGAAGCATGAAGTTATTTTATACAGTATTAACATACTGCACATTTACAGTCTGAGATAATTCTAACCCATTGTTTTTGATCACAGTAGAAAAATACTCAGCTATAAGCAGGTGGAAATAAAGTAAGGAACGGATCATCAAAATGTATTTTTATCCAACATCTTAAATTATTGAGAGTAAACTCTGGGTCCAGAACACTGGATTTTATCTGCAGGTTCATTATGTCCTTCAGGCAACAATAATCATATGGATGATATTAATCAAAAGCAAAACTGGGGGGGGGGGAGTATCTCAGTTTCATATTTGTCATAAGAGGAAATAAATTAAACCAAGTAATCCCTCATCATAAATACATTTTTTTTTCCTGAGAAATAACAAGAAAATAACATTCCTATAATGTCCCTGGACAACCCACTCCACTCCCAAAGCAACTAAAAAATAAATAAAATAAAAATACAACACTCCGAAGACTTTATAATCGCTGTTTTTCAGCCTACTGTTTCAAGCACATAAAATCATTAAAAACAGTAATAATGTTTTTGTTTCGCTGATGGTCTAACACGTTGTAGAAAGTTTCTAGGAAAGATAATATTCTCTGTTGTCCAAGTAATAGATATAATTTTCAACTAGAACATGGATTGCATTTAAGCAAAAAGACAGTTTTATCATTCCCAGATAATCTTGTTGTACCTCTCAAAGGGAAGGAATCTTCACTTTGAAAAATCTAAAGGTAAGTGAAAACTGATTACTACTCAGAAAGTAATTATCAAAGTGGGAAGATATCTGAACGGGATTCCAGTGGAACCTGACCTGAGTCCAGCACTTTTGAACGTCTTCAGCAGTAACTTGAATGATGGAACAAAAAGTAAGAAGCATCCTTAACAGAAAGCATGAAATGTGCAGTTAACACAAGCATGCTAGAGAACAGGGTGAAAAAAAAAAAATCATGAATATGTTGGTAAATGGAGAAATCATCTGATAAAGCAGTATTCAATTCTGTAATGACAAATTCCACAGTTGTTCAGGGGAAAAAAAAGGCTTCACGAGAACAGGGCAGGGGGGAACAAGCAAAAAAAAAAAACCCCAAACTTCATGAGAACAGAGCAAAAGAAAGGAAAAATTGCCAGCTCACAGTTCTGCAGAGAAGGGCTTGGTGCTTCTATTAGACTGCAAACTCAAGGCACGTCCACAATGTCATGCTCCTTCCAAAGAGGCAAACATCAAACTAGGTTACATAAACAGGAGCATGGCAATCCCCAAAAGATACACTTGAAAGGGACCTCAAGACACTTTGCATGTAAGACACATCAATCTTTCTTCTCTGCTCCTCAATGGGAATACCACAGGCAGCTGGGGCACCATGATCTCACTTTAATTTGCAGAGAACTTAAGGCAGCCATTGAGAATGATCAGTAGCACAGGACATGACAAGAGGAGAAACGCTAAAAGAATTGTGTTTGTTTAGTCTATAGAAAGGATCACCACAGGGGGACAAGTTACAGCTCTTTACAGGTGTTTTTTAAGCATTTGAAAAAGAATGAACAGTTTGCTGTCCATATCCACTGTGGTTAGGCCAAGAAGCAACCAATGTGAAATGCAGTAAGAGAGACATACGATACACATTTAGGAAGAATTCGTAAGAAAAGGCTAGTTAAGAACTGGAATGGGAAATCATGGAATTGCCAAAAACAAACTAGACAATCACCTGTCAGCAATGACAGGCATACAATCAGTTCTGCTGTGTAACAATGGTAGGGATTAAATACTCTCTTGGCCCCATCAAGCCTCTATCTAGGATTGTACCAATTCTTTTCCTATATGACAGATCTGAGGACTGTGTTTCATAATCATGGGTTTTTTACATCTCTTTGAAAAATACAATAGAAGTTGGAGTTTAATAAGGATTCACAGTACACACATTACTTACTTGTTTCACTTGTTATAATACTATGATGGGACCCATATTAAAATATATTAGTGTTCTTTATTCTCATTGCAAAAAAAGAGATGGCATACCATTAACAAAATATTAGAAGAGGGTTTTAATAATTGAAGTATATGTCTATTTCTAATTGTAAAATACGAATAGTAAAAACAGACATTGACAGAATGTTTGTGAGGCAAAAAATTCTGATTAACAGTTTATCAATTTGCTAGATGCATTTTTGAAAACAAGAAGTATAAAGGCAAAAATGGAAGTCTCTAAAGAATTAAAAAGTAAAACTTCAAGAATCACTCAAAACCCAACATTACTTATTGTAAGAAAAAATAAAACCATGCATTCCGTATTTTTCAATGCATCACAACTGTTGAGAAGAATGTTACCATGGTAACAAGGTCATCAGTAACCATTATATATAGCTTCTTCCTTTTTTGACAGGGGATTTTGAGATTACCCTTTCAAATACCCCTTTAACACACAGTATGAAAAAGACGTTGCTTCAGCAAGATGGTGGGGGGAAGTCCCACACTGTTCTGAGTGCATCATTTTATGGATGACAGACAACATCATCTGGTACAACTTTAGAAACTGCTATGCTAGCCATCTTCCTAGCATTAAACATGAATACCCTGCAATTAACCCACATATCACAGCAGTAAGACAAATGAACAATTACGCATAACACTGCTGAAACAATCACGGTGGACAAATGGACTTCTTAAAGAAACATTAGAAATACTATATAAAACTATTTCAATAAATAAAAAAGCACATTCAGAAATAGAGTGTGTTGTCTTTATTAATATATCTTCACATTTAAAGTATAAGGAAAAAGGCAGACCTTCTAGGCCATAAAGATAATAGATTCATAACACTTTCTTGCAATAAAAATATTGCCACAATACGTATTCATGTGTACTAAATTGTCTAGAATGCTCCTATGTTAAATACTACTTTCAGAGTATGAGTGCTGGAAAACAGTTTTGCATACTTATATGGTTGTTTTCTCAAATGACAGAATAAAGTTTTTATTATTGTGTTCTTTTTTCTTTTCTTTATTTGTATTCAATTTTTATTATGAAATCATTTTATTAACAGAAAAAGAAATATTCCTAAAACACTATCTATTTTAAGATTGCAAATATAGGCCATCTGACAATAATGGACAAAATTAAAGATTTTGCAAATGACAGACAACCTCACATGCCCATTCAGGAGCCACCTGCTATTAGCCATATCACCCACAATTTTGAATTAATCTGTAGTTTTTTTGAGACTTTTTCTAAATTTACTTCTGTGCAATAGAAGAAAAAAAAAGGATTAAGTAAGTTTTAGCAGTTCATTTTGTATTACTGTTAATACAGATTTATTTTTTCAATTATCTATCTCTCCCAAAACAGCCATGTTCCAAAACTATGCAAATACATGTAACAGTGAGATAACAGATTACATACGATGAAAAATTCACTTTGTGGCAAGTGTAAGAATACTCACACTTGTGGACTTAATGTTACTGTTCTCACCATCACAATAATCAGGATGACAATGGTTAAAATCAGAGAAATAAGAGATACCTGTAAAGGTAAAAACATGACTTCAGTCAGTAAGCTGCTGAAAGGTTGTCCTCTTAGCAGCATAATGTACTTTTTTTATAAAAGAATAATTAACAATCAAGTAAAGTTCTAAATATCACGTCAAATATTCATAATTAGAAAGCTTGTCCTATATCATCATCTTTTAATTTGTTATTCTTTTTGAGTAACTAGCCAATTGCAACTATTTGTCTAATTTTAAGTGATACTGCCATTTAAACATTTCTAATCAACAGTGCTCAGCATTTCAAGATCAGGCCTATATCACCCAGTGCTTTACAAGATTTGAGTTCTACTAGCAGTAGATGGAAAGATTCCAGCGATTCATATGGAGACCAAAGTTTTGCTTAAACTATTCCAAGTTTTCCGATATTTCTTGGGACAGAAGACAGTCTGAACTTCTAAAATATTTAACATGCTCTAGCCAGATATAATTGAGTTCAAATACATTAAGTTATGACTGGCACTTATTTTCTAACGGCATACAGAAAAGTAAACCAAAAATCAACTGCTATTATGATTTACCTTTCCCAGTTTTGCTATGTCTCGATATAAAGATATAGGCAAGGTAAAGATGATGGTGGTAAGAAGAATTATGAAGTGACGGTCAGTAAGCACATTGTCTGGTCCAACTAAAGCAAAAAAGAAAATAATTTATTTCTCTAAGACTGACATGAGGAACAGATTAGGTACATTTGAAAGGCTAGGAGTAACAAACTCTGATGTTGACCAGACTTTTATCTCCTTTACTCAAGCTAAATAACACTGAAATAAAGACTAGGCATTAACTAACCTTGAGGAAGCCATACACAGCATGTGCATAATTACAAGAATTCTGCAAATTCAAACCAAATGCATAACATATGGGATGTATTACACCAAACTTTGGAAGTCTGGCATTTCTACATACAGATTAGTATTAATTTCTTTCATCATGCCTGGGTCAATTTTGGCAAACTGCAAGTAAAACATTCTACTACTTTTGCCATTTACTCTTGAGGCTTTTTTGACACTGTATGTTGACATCAATTACTGTGCTGTTGAAGATAAGCAAATTCTTAAAGAACAATCCTAAAATAAGTTAATTTTGAGGTTTCTTTTTAAGCACCTCCTTTCTTGCTGTCAGCTGGCTTCCACTTGCAAAATACAGATTACCATGTGAAGGCAACAATAATGTTATAATATTCCCTGCAATCAGTGGGATTTATTTGTATAACTGGTGGTTTTTTCAAGCCAATGACAACTTAAAATAAAACATATTTCAGTTTCAGTCAGGCTACCATGAATCATGGGCTTGAATGAAAGCTTGCTGAATAATTACGGCTGGAAAGCGACTGGCAATTGACATGGAAAGTCTGTGTTCAGTTCCCTCTCTTCTTTGGGAGACTATAATGCTTTCCCACCTCTTTCCAGGCAGGCATTCTACCAGCCAGGTGAAAAGATGTGCCATGCTGGGCGTTCCTCCTATTACAGAAGTTGTATTGTATATAAATTGTTAGGTATTCACTGTCACTATCAACCTGATCAGGCATTCACAGAACAACAGAGTGTGACAGTTAAAACTACATCCACACCTTGCAGGCTTCACCTGCTGAAAATCATAGTCCTCCTGTGGAAATCAAACAGTTCATACAAATACTAATTTCCACTTCATTATGGACATGTTCTTTTTAGTTTAATTTCCCAGTGAAGAATGTTTTAACTTAGCTGGCTTTGTGCTAAAGTAGATGGCAAACATGCACACAAATTGCTCCACTGATTCTGCTGTGAAAACTTACAGCAGAGGAAGGGTAACAAGTGCATGAGTTAAAAAGCTCAAAATGCCACATCTGGTTTTGCAGTGAATATCTAAAAAAAGTTACACATGCAGCTCATGACCAACTATTACAGATATGTTTAAGTAAGCATTAAATCCAGTATATTATTTGCAAGTAATCCAGAATTATTCACTAGATAAAGTGCAGTTTCAGTATTCAAATGGTTATTATAGGAAATATCTAAAAAAGATAACAAAATAGGATGACCTTGTAAATATACCACTGTAGAAGACTCCTTCTATTTGCTTAGTATTTCATTGAAGCATGTGGTCTCTTCACTGACACTGAGTCCAATGATAACCAAGGACTAGGATTCATAGGTTTTATTTCAGAAAGACTTATTAAAAAACACCAAAACACAAAAACCACTCATAAAAATATGCTTCAAGTTCTTAACTTGAACTACATATAAGAGTACTTTAGAAGCAAAGTAACAGGTAATCCCTAGATACTTAGGCTATACTCCTATCCAATACATTTTCCCCACTCTGCATTTTTTAAATGCATCTTACCTCCAGGTATTCTCTGAAAAACCTTAGTTAAAGTGTCTCCTGTTATTATGTTGTAACTGATCATAGCTTAAAGAAAATAAAAATTTTTGTTAGTACAAGTCAAATATGAAATATTTGATAAACATTTCATACACATATTTTGTAGACTTCAGGATTATATGCCACTATCCCTCTTGTATGAATTCTGGCTAGCACCAACAACTTCTAAGTTTCAGGTTTAAAATAAAGCTAAAAAAAATTCTTTAATGCTCTCCTTTATTTTTTATCTTTTTTTTTTTTAAACAGGTACAACCTAAGCAAGAATCCAGTCTGATAAGCAAGTCCGTTGTGCCAACTTGCCATATAAACTTACTTCAAAAGAGGAAAAAAAGGCTTTTTAAAATTGTTTCTTTCTAACAGCAATTCTTTGTCAGTTTATTTTCAAATTCTTGTTTCTATTTAGTAAAGTTCCTGTGTTTGTTAGCCTAATAATCAGTCCTGCAATCAAATGCACAGGACTTCATAGCTCATGTAAAAAGTTAGCAAAATCTTTAAACCAGAAGAAAGGAGGAGAAAACAGATTAAGATACCAGATATGGACTTCCATTCCATCCTCTCATTAATAAGAACTGTGGCCTTAACATTCATATTTCATTCTTATCTTATTCTACACTAGAAGTGTGTATATGTGTGCGTGTGTGTATGCATATACACAAAATATAGTTATATACTCATGTGGTTTTCACCATTTAGACAGCATACATACAGGTATTGACCTTAACTAATGCATATTCACTGTTGTGAAACTGTAAGTCACCAACACTACTTATAGAAATAAATTCAAGCACATACATATGCGTAACTAGTTCTATGGTAAGGACTGAGATCTTTACAATTCTTTTTCATATTCTCTATGAAGTAGTAATTATACTCTTTTTAAAGTCAACATGTGTAACATTGTTGCCTGCAGTAACAGTAACTTGACTCCCTTAAAAATCTTGGCTACCTGTAATAAATTCAGACTGATTATTCCCAAAGCAGGAATTTTGATATGGGACTCTATGGTCACCGAGTCCAGACTCCCGGTATCTCAAGTCACCACCTCTTGTAGCCCCACATGTGAAAATATCAAGCTTATTTAAGATTTGATTTAATTATGTTACTGCTGTAGGGGACAGATTCAGAATATCACTTTATTTTAAACTTCTGGTGTAATTAATTCCTACCCAGATTATACCTGTTTGTTCTTTTACTATTCCTTCTTGAAAGGGGTCTTGACTGCCCAATTTCCTAGTAGCTCATTGGATACGAGGCTGAATTAACGCTTTTGAAGAGCAATGACTGCACATAATATTCAAGCAAGATCTGATCAGTGGCCTCTCCCATGACAGTAATACTACATCTTTGGAAAAATATTAATCCAATATACTCCTAAAGACCTATTTTCCTTTTGTTTCAGGCACATCACCTTTGTGCTCTATTACTCATTCTAGAACAGAATCTCTTCTTTGCTATTGGTCATAGCTACTTTTGTCAATTTTTAAGTGTGTGATCACAAATTTCTCTACCGTTACATTTCAGTTCATTTCTATTATTCTGGTCCTCCAATTCATTGCCTTGTTCCTCAGTCATTCTTCTGCCAAGTAATTTTTTTTTTTTTTAATAGGAAAGAGGCATATACAGTATATTCTTTACAGAGTTCTCAATATTTAACCAGTGGAAGAATGAGGTAATGTGAAAAGGTTTGTTATTTATAAAACTTAAAACATTTATATTTTATGTGATCTTACCAATAAATGGATATAAAAATTGAAGAGTTGAAAGAATTAGATAACCTACAAGACCATATGTTTTTCTGACCAGCTCCTGGTAGGTGTTGGTACTGGAGAGGTTTCCTCCTTTGATCAGTAATATAATGGAATAATCTGTTAAAATATAAAATTACTGTTAAAGACAGTATGAACCAACTTGTGGTTGGTTACTGCTCATCTTTTTCACTCCTTAAAAAAAAAAGTCTGGAAAAAGGAAAACAGTGGCACTGGGAAGAGCAGGGATGAGAAATCTCACAAAGGATCTCAGTCCACCAAACCCACGAGTTACAGGCTCATATTGGAAGGAAATTCCAGCTTTCCCGATTAACGGCAGCAGAAACAGACTTATTTTCATTGGTTTCCAGTATGGTCAAAGGGAACAAGAACTGTCACGAGCACCAAAAAAGCAAAAGTCAATTAATAATGCAGAGGGCTCCTGAATGGATGGAGCATTTGATTATATCCTGAAAGGGGGTAAAATGCAATGACTGCCTGTGTCATGGTGCTAGAACTCTCAATCACTTTACTCAGCTATTTATCTAAGTTTGTGAAAGATAAAACCTAGTTAGTATTTTGTGTCTTCTCTGTTGTTTATGATAAAACTATTATAAACATTTTTATTGGATACTTTTAAAATAAAACACACACAAAGTAATTTTTCCGGAAAACCATGAAAGCAACGTGCCTTGAGACAGAGCTTATGTCACAGGCGGACTTACTCCCAGATTAAACCTCAACTTTTTATGAAGGACAGTTCAAAATATTGCTGTTATGTCAAGCTATGCTTTAGTATTCGTTTGAGCACCATGGGATTTTCCAATCCAGATTAGTTACAGGACAGAATTTATTACCTTTGTGCAGATGTCTTGACAGATAGTAGCTAGACCTCATCTATTCCTCATCTGGCTTTCACTTAGCTTGTAATCTATGCTGCAATAGGAACAGTTCCTTTCTCTGAACAGTATCGGTGTTTATCATCTTCTGGGGATGACTAAAATTACAAAATTTTCACAGTCTTTACAAAGGAGATTTCTACCATTTGTTAATGTGAAAGCCAATCCAGAGATTCCCATGATCATATGCAATTCTTACACAATATATACTCACTTACACTATAATTGGGAGCAGACAAAAACAGAAATACAGAATTGTTCATTATCAATTATGTTGTATATTGAGCTGATCTTGTACAAGAAATATTACATCTTTGTAGCAAGGCATCTTAGAACCACAAAACTTGAAAAAGATTTATCGTTAAATGACGTAAAATTGTGTTTGTCTGTCAATCTAGGACTACACCCAGGGTAATTCAAAAACATCCCCCAAAATGAAATACAGTAAGAATTGCTAAGTAACAACTATTCGCCAATTATTCAGAAAAACTACGGAAAATAAATGCTAATGTTACATACTTAGCCCATACTTTAAATGCTACAAGTCAAAAAGTTGTAACTATAGTTATAATTTGCTTGTGCAAGATATATTGAGCCACATCTTTAACGTAATAAAATGCTGAGTTTAATTCACAGGTTCTGGGCCTATGGCTCTAAAGTCTTCAAAATACTTACGAATGCAAAGGACAAATCAGATTTCCTACAGAAAAGTAACTGAAATTTCTGAGCTATGTTTATGATATGAAATCATTAATGTATTTTGCCATGCACCATAGAGAAAATTTTCCATTCATAAGGAATATATTCCTTATGTTATATTACTCTCCAGTCAAACCTCAATCATTTATGCAGACCCTTCAATGATATTTTAAGCAATGAAAAGCATCAACTGCTGCTCAGCATATGGGTAACAGAATTTGTGCTATTCATGTTGACTTGGTTTGTCGTTTTAAGACTTGAATCCACAGAGTCTTTACAAAAATAGTCCTTTGATGCCAATGGATTTACTTAAGTTTATTTACCATGTGATTTCAAAATTTGTCCCTTTTTGAAGGTAAATCTATTATTTTTTTGATGAATGATAATTAAATAAAATACTCAAAATCATACTACAACCAAAGGTTTTCATTCTGTGGTATATTTTAAAAAATTGATATACAATCCACTCAAGGATCAGTCTCTTAATTAGGGTAAAAATAGTGGACTAAAACAGGTGATTATGAGGCACAAGTAAGATCTATTCTTCCAAATGTCACCTTGACCTAGTCTAAGAAACTAGGCTTTACAAAAACAAAATGCACACAAAAAGCAGCTTTATGTGTTGTACAGTATAATTCTCTACTTTTACTAATCTGCTCAAGGGATTAGTGAGGTAAGGAAAAAATTTGTCATAGATATGCTTGTTTAAGGTATCATTAAGCTCAAGTCAGCTAAACATTGCAAGACTAATTTTCACTTTACAACAGAAACTGCTTTTACAGTACCTGTGATATAGGCAACCCCAAATAAAAGCAGTACTCCTAGTGGAAAACCAGCTTCCTTCATTGAATATGGCAATCCTGCAAATAAGAAAAGGAGAGATTATAGAAGAACCTTTCCAAATACTTATTTGTGACAACCAAAATAAAGAAATATTCAGATTAAAAAAAATGCTCTCGAGCTCCCAAATTGGACCAGCATGCTTAATAACAAAGAGGCTATAGGGTACTTATCACTGTGAGATGTGATCTCAGCTGACACCTCTGCATTTTACATAGTAAGCAAATAAAAATAGAGAAAAATCCTTAGGAACAGCAGCACAAAGTAAGACAACAGTGTTATTCTCCAAACTGGATAGTCATGCATGTATAAACAAGGCTGAACACAGGATAGTGAAGAAAAGTATACTTACCTATAATGCCTGATCCTATGATAGAATTGATAATGTTAAATCCAGCTGATGCCAGATCACTGTTTCCTCCTTTTTTCCTGGGCTTACTAACAAGGGCTGTTCGGTCATCTGTTTCTACCTATTTCAGGAAGACAATGATACTATTATACATGAGAAAAATAGGTGAGAACAAGGATTTTACAGATAGTCTATTCAAGATTAAAAAAAAAATGGTCATAGACTCAGATTTGTAGAGGTATTTTGATAACTAAATCCCATTTTTTTCAGTGAGAAATCAAAGGGGTGTTAGGCATCTAATTCCTGTATAAGTCTGACCCATAAGTTTTTGTAATTAATTCTTCTCTGAAAAAAAAATAAGTGGAAGGACAGAAATGTATATGAACTCAGAGGTAGGCTGTTAAGCAAAAGAGCTTTTTAGTCATGTTCCAAAGGCAGAAATGTGAATTAAGTATTTTTGAAAATATTTTGGCTAATACGACTGGTCAGTAAAAACAGGCCCCTGAATCAGGGGAATGAAATCAATTTCAAGAGTTACTAGTAAAGTATGCCAACATCTGAAGATGCTGTAATTCAAGGTTTTATCCAGCATTTTAAATATTTGTGCCATCCAATGGTTTAGTTCATTATGAACAGTTAACGACACTATAAAATTGGCTAGTGCCAGAAAGTTTCTGTGGGAAGGTCTGGTACAAACCAAAGTTCAAAGCACAATTTGCAGCCAGTAGCTTCAAAAATTAAAGTTCTTATCTTCAAAAAGCATTTCTTCACAAGCATGCAGTGGTCCTCTCCTCAGATCACCACTCTGCTGTCAGAGAACATTTTAGAATCATGCATTAGAAGGCCAGTATTTTAAATGAAGTCATGTAATCCAAAAGAGGAACATGCATTTAATGAAGAAAATGCCCGCCTGTGTTCTACAAAAGCAAAACATTGTGTACTTACCATGCAAATAAAATCACTATTTCATGGATGCAGGAGCCTATTTCACATATATAGCAGGTACTACAAACTCAGATGCTTGTCACTAATACTCCTGGAAAAAAAGTTAAATGACTGATAAATCTAAGTCATCTGTAGACAGTGGTATAAGCTGACAAGCATAAGAGTGCCTCAAGGAGAGCTACATATTTAAGTGGAATCTTTAATCCTTAAGCAGTACTAACATAAGAAGAGTAATACTGGCTCAGATCAAAGGCCAGCATAGCCTAGTATCCCATTTCTGAAAGTGGCCATGGAGGGCGCCTAGGGAAGAGTATAAGGACATGAAAAATAGATAGTTTAGAATGCATCACTGTCATTCTCTCCTGAAATTTTACTGCACTCTGCTACTTACAGCACAGTACACATGAAATTGCACTGAACTAGAACACTCCAGTTCCCTCTTTTCAGTTGTTACAAGAAAATGAACACAATGTGCATTGTACAGCTCAAAGGCTCTGTCATGAACCCTGGTTCCTTCCCCACTTGGAAGAGACACATTTGAACTGGCAAAAAGGACAAGAATGGGCAACAGAAATTGTGACACAGGTGAAATGGCTCCTGTATGAAGACTAGCGCTCTTGAAGGTGCACTTGGACTGCAGATGGGGAGCGAATGCCTGTTGGGAGGCATGCTAGCGAGCTAGGCAACATGGAAGGCTGTGGAAGACATGAACAGGATGCGTTTGCCTCTCGTAGGGTCCTCTCCCAGGGACTGGCTGCAGGACATGAGACAGCCAGGGCCACCCACTATCGTATTGATAGTGGCGGGCCCACCAGCAGATAGGGTGCTCAAGTTCTGGTCTTCAAGCAACACTGAATTTTAGCTGTGCCAAGCAGCCACAGTTCCCCTACCTCACAAGAATAAGGCCCCCCAGATTGCATTTTTTTCCCTGCGTGGTACCTATGAGTCCTTCTTCCTCATACGAATTAGGCAGAAACTGAACAGAGGTGAAAAAGCCATAGCTGCTGTCAGCACAACCGGGGAGCTGGGCTGAAACGCCAACCCGCCCGGGACGCTTCACACAGCTGGTCGCTATAAAGCCCGCCAAAACCAGCTACGGTGCCCCTCAAATGCTCCCCCCCTCCATCATCTCACGACGACGGGCCGAGGAAAGTAAAGAGGAGTCAGGTGAATGCCGGCAGGCTTGCTGAGCCGCGGGGAGCCGCCCACCTCCCTGCCGCCACTGATCTTAGCCCCGGTACCTGGTGAGTGGCGGCCGGCGGCGGCTCCGGCCCGCCGCGGTCCATCGCCGGCTGCCGCGGGGGAGGCGCGGCGCTTCCCTCACGGCGCCGCTGAGCTGCCGCGGGCCCCGAGAGAAGCAGGGGAGGGAGCAGAAAGGCGCGGCGGTCTCTCCGCGCTCCTCCCGGGCGGGCGAGGAGCGGTGGCAGGCGGACAGCAGCGCGGGCTCCTCTCAGGCGGGCTCGGAAGGGTCCCGCGGCACCTCCACGGGTTTTGGAAAGGCGTGAGCTTATGGGCCTGGCTCGCCCGCGCCCTGCCTGGCACCGTGTCCGCACGGAGAGCTACTGACTCGGGGTCAGGTGCTGGGAGGAGTGCCGAGGCCTCGCACGGGCGGGCGGGCGCTGCCTTGGGGCTGCGAGGCGGCGGCTGAGGGCGCCCTGGCGTGAGGGGGGCGGCGGCCCCTCCTCCGGTCGGTCCTTCATTTGAAACTCTCCAGAAAGTAAGCACTTCTGCCTTGTATTTATGAGACCCCGAGTTTACAAAATACTTGTTTATCCTGAATGCGCGAGGAAAGCTTTCTGTAGGGTGTGTAGCGAAAACGGTCTCTAATGTCATGGTTGCTTATTTGTTGTTGCTTTTCAATATCGATGTTATTTACGAGGCCTTGCTACTGCAGTCATCTTTTTTTCTCCTTAGGGAGGGCAAGCTACTGTAAAGGGTGCTAAGTCTGTAAAACGGGGATAAGTCAGATAAAGAACATACTGGGATTACAGTGAAAGTATAGGAAGAAGCCAAACTAATTAAAAGATGCAAAATTACAGTGCTGAAAGTTTAGTCTGTAGGTACCTTGGTTATCTTGAGCTGAGACCAGGTAGTCTCAGCAGAAACATGCATTGTAAACATAGAACAAGCCACACAAAGAAATTTACATCTTAAACAAAAACATGTAGGAAGTAGTAAGAAATAATAAAAGATTTGAGACATTAGTTTTGTGAAGTATTACTAGACGTAAAATTTGGGGCCTACAAGAGTCAAAAAATAACTTTGGGAACTTACTCCAATTACTGGAGGGCCCCATCAATAGAATGTGGACTGAAAGTTTTCAACAAGATTGAATCATTATGGGAAAAAAACCTGAGAGATGACAACTAAATAGCGGAAGAAAAGAGCATGCTAATTTCCTTTCTATAGTCTTAAGAACTGTTGTATTTGATAATACTTTACTAGGGTAAACTGCAGTGGTTAAAGGAGTGCATGTGCCATGCAGCAGTAATTTTGTCCTTAAAGATCTATGATGCATATGATTTAATATGGAGAACAAAGCGTACATAAAGAGCATATATGACATTTTTGTTCAATAGCTTAAGCACATTAGCTTCAGCTCCTTCAAAAAAAATCTCTAATCAACTCCATCACAAGCTACAAGCTGACATGTATTCTTGTGTGACCAGTCAGATGACATGACTCAGCAGAGAAAACTTTAGAGACCTAAGGTGCAGAGAAAGTTCCTGTGATTTAGTAGCAACGTTTTTTTTTTTCTTGGACTGTACAAAGAATTCTGTGTAAAAACAGGGAATTAAGCTATTTTAAAGCAGAGTGTAATAAAGCATATAGTAGATTTTCATGACAGTATTCTGCCAGACTCTGTATGTTCAAGTACTGTAGCAACTTCCTCACAAAGCCTTTTTATCTAACACCCACATGCTGTACAATAGTCCCTCTGAGTTCTGCGACTTTTTTTTTTTAATTCCAGTTTGGAATGTGCATTTGTTACCTTAGAAAATAATTTCTGTTTTGTGCAAATGCTTTCTCCCGTATGTCCTTATTATTAATCAGATACATTCTTCAGGCATTTATTTGACGCAAATTAAGTCAAGCTCCCACTATGCAGCTTTTAATATGTGAGGGGGCCAGTGCCTGAATGTGGCACCCACTTAAAGAGTCCTAGAATTTTACTTGTATCAGTCATACTGGCATGATTCCAAGCAGTGTTTGTAAACTTAAAAGCTTTAGTTCAGTATACTAGCTGTGAATTATGGAAAGGAATTGGCACTTCCCAAACGATTGTGTAGAGGGTCTTTTTCCTGTACTATGAGAGTAGTCTTTGATCACTTGGATTGCTCTGTGCTCCTCGCTGTGCTTTGGGACGTGGTTATTGTATGAAAAGCTCAATACTGGTTTTAATCTTAGCAATGAGACTAGTAGTACATTGTGAATAAAATTACAGGGTGCACTGAAAGTCCGTAATCTAGTGTTTGCATTATGTTCTTTGGGAGTTTGCTGCAGGACAGTTTGTACAATTGTTTACTCCTGTGGTTGTGGTGGAGGGCCAAGCTCTGAAGGATGCCAACACAATTAAGCCACAGGGGTAGGGCAATCATAAAAAAAAAAAAAAAAAAGGCATCTTCCAAAAAGAAGGACACAAGGGAATTTGTGTCCAAAAAAGGAAACAGAAAGGATCATAAATCTTCATGAAATGTGGAAACACATGAAGGCTGGCTAAAATGAGTTAGAGCAACAACTAGCAAAAAGGAATTGATATTAGTAACTTTAGTATTTATGAGCAGAAATCATGTAAGAGAATCCTGAGGATTCACAGAGAATTAAGGATGGGCGGGAAGATCAATCATGATAAAACCAGAACTGAGAAAGTAAGGAGGGTTTTTTGTTCACTGGAGAGTATCTTGGGAAGATTTCCACAGCAGAACTCTTCCCATATAGAAGACCAGAGAGAAAATATGCCTTAAACTGAATTATCAATAGGTGAATGGAAAAGATAAGCAGTAATGATTTGGAATGATCAGATGTATTCATCTTGGAATCATAAATTAATTTGTAGCTGGGGAAAGGGGAGTGCTAAGTTTTTGCTTAATATCAGTGGTACTAAGTGGTATTGGAAAATGGCAAATGTGACATAAATATGACTTCCTAAAAGGACTCCAGGAATGATCCAGGAAACTACATACCAATACGCTTGACAACACTGGGCAAGGTAGTAAAAACTATAATAAATAGGATGAGATGGCATTGAGCTGTGTTGGCAGAGCTTTGTGGAGAAGCCTGCATTGTTACAGCTTTTGTTTTGCTAGTGTTACTGCTTGAGAAATAAATTTCTAAATGCCAATAAAACCACTGTCATCTTTCACAAGCATTAAATACATTAGAGCAAACAAGGCATTAAAAAAAAACACAGAAAACTCAATACTATAAGCTGTTTGTGTACTCCAAGGATGTGGTCTAGATCATCTGAAAACATAGGAGACAAAAGATGTAACAAAGATTAGACACAAAGCAGGCCTAGAAAAAAAAAAAAAGCCATGTGATGCGAATTGACAAACGTAAGAGAGATTTCATTTCCTTTTATCTCTTTCTTTAAACTAATGAATAAAACAGAAAAAAATGAGCATTTTTTTGTAGGGTATGATTGTTATAATCACGTGACACTTTAATGTCAGACTTGTTAGTCCTTCCTGAAGAGGTCAGTAACCTTTTACTTTTTAATAGCGTCTTTGTCCATGAGGCAAACATATTAAAAAAGAACTACTGTTTTCAGCAGTAAATTAATTTAGCTGTAAGATACATAATAGTCTGCCAGCAAGAGTGATTATGGACCACTTTTTAAAAAAGATTTTGCTGAGAAATGAGCCTCTGTGATGTGTCTGAGCAAGATGGAATGAAAACTGCCCAGCTTAATCAGGCACCCCTGCAAGGGTGGTCAGGACTATAGGGGAATGCAACCTCCTAATGTTACTGCTGTAAGCAGTCTGCTTGTGATGCTGAGTTGATGAGCTTAATAAACACCAAGCACCTGGTCTCTAGGAGGAGTATGTAGAGCATTACAGAAACTACTTAAAAGAATTATGGTTTGAAGAAAATGTTTGTTTACACTCTAAAAGTTCTAACCTGGCCTTCATAAGAACCTGTAGTCTTTGAAGTTAGTGGACAAATGCTGAACAACTGAGCTGGAAGTTATCAGTACAGCTTTTCTTCTCCTATGAGTTGTAGCTACCGTAATCTGTTTTGGAGAAACATAGTCTTTAAACATATAGGTGATAAATCTTGTGTAGGCAGTGTTGGTAACCTTTTGTTGATGGTTCTCATTGTGGATCCTGGGTCTTCAGTCTTTTGTGATGAAGCAGAAAATTTTCTGCTTAATGTATAACATGTCCTGCACAGTTGTGGTCAAAAGAAGCATCTGGAGGGAGAAAAATCTCAAACTGCAACTGGATCTGCCTTATAGTTGGTTGTGACAAATAATATACTATTTATTTAATTTAAAGCTCACACAAACCCAGCTAAATAAGAGAATTTGAAGCTTTACATATGACTTTTTCTTATGGCAAGTTTGTAATGTAAACTCGTCATTTCTCTCCAACTCATTAATTTGTAGGATCTGTATCTGGGAAAATCAAAACCAAAATTCTTCTGGTTCAAAATAGCCACAATGAAGCCCAGAAGGCAGGCATGCTGGTGTGGGAGAGCTGTACTGAGAACTCATGACTGTGAATTGGGAACTGCCTTGCTGTGTTACATCCTATAACTTTTCAGCTAAACTGTATGAGCCCAAAAAGAACTAGTTATTTGCTTTCCTAGATGTTTCTTCCACCTTTCTTGGAACTTGGGGTTTTTCCCCCCCCCTCCCCCTTTGTGTGCTTTTGACTCACAGTAGCTCTACTGTTGATTATTTACTATAATTGAGAAAGTAAATAAGAGAATAAATGGTTGCTTCGTATTCAGATGACTCTAAGTGAACAGCATGCGAGTGCAGCTAACTGTGCTTGTGCTTAACTAAGGGCTTAGGATTGAAGTTAGTTTCACACTTTTACCTGCTGGACTACCTACATTGGCGGGGGGGGGGGGGGGGGGCGTGGGAAGAGAAGCTGAAAAGAGAAGCCAGTTATGTCTGCTTGATTGTTTACCTAGGTATAAGTTAGAATTTGAGTGAGGAGGAAGCTATAAAAATTGGAATTTGCTTGTAAATTTGATTGTAAATATTGCTGTAGCAGGTCTGGATATCTGCTTTCATGCTGCTTGAACAGATATGAAAGGGTAGGAGAAAGCAGGCCAAGTGTGGCACTTCGCCACTTGAAAAAAATCTTTCATCCTCAGTCTGAACAGATCTGACTTTCTTACAAATCATAACAATAGTAGTGAAATTGTTATGCCATGTGTCTCAAACTTGTTGCCTATGTAAAGATACAATGTAGTATGGTTATCAAAGTTATGTTATTAATGTAGGTGTAAATCTTTCTCAGGGGTCGTTGCACCTGGCTAATTCCCTCTCCATCTGAGTGTTGGGTACATAGATATCTTTAATTTTACTCACAATTTACAGATATTGCCTGGTTTACAAGAAACTTGGTTTCCGTACCACTGCACTATGATTGTGAACATATGAAGGAGGGCATTGAGGGCACAGATTTAACAGTACAAAGTTTGCCAACTTCATTTAGTAGGGCTGTTGGGTTATAGGAAAGTTTGCTATTTCTGCAGTTCTAATATAGAACTTAATATAAAATCTGCAAGTGGGGAAAAAAACACCCTAAAAAAGGGTACTCTGAACTGTGAACTGATAGTGAAATTTTCACAAACAGAACTTTTCAACAAATGCCTAAAACCTATCGCATTTTGCTTACAGGAATGCAGAAAATATCTGGGGGAACGAAGTATGAAAAAAAATCTTCCCCTCTCCTCCTATCCCCCAGAGTAAGTGTGCCAGCTTTCACTGAGCCTAGTGCCGGGAATGTGGAAGAACAAACTGTATAGTTGGGTAGCAGTGAGCAAGCCATAAGAGAGAAACAGGGTCTGTCTGCATCCCTGAGGACTTGATAAATTGGAGTGAAGTTGGGAACCATTTGGAAGGGTGACGTGATCAATGAGTTACATTCTGCAAAGACAAACTGGTGAGGCAAAGTGTCAATCAGTTTAGAATTTTTTCCTCCCATTTTACTTTGCTATTTCACACTAAAATTATCAGTTTTATCTAGAGCTGGAAGTAAATGGTAATGGGCACTGGTGTCCACAAACCAGCCAGGTTTGTAGGAAAGGAATGTTCTTAAGACTTTTACAGTTTCTTCTGCAATGGTTTTGGTCTCTCAAAAGCCAAGGTAAGATTTTTTTCCAGTGTTTTCAGCCAGACCTACCAAAAAAGTATAAAAAACCCTATCTCAATATGCCTCATTCAGCAGATAAATTTTTATGCTGGTAGCTGGTGGGGAAAGTTGACTAGTTGTCAGGAAAAAATATCAAAGCAATTTTAATGCATGGAGACATATAAGAACTGATTTAGGTAGCTGCCTGAAGCTGTCACCGTAATAAAACCAGCTTACTCAGTTATGTCACTCTGTGCCCCTTCAGTGTTGACTAAATGGAGACAATGGTATTTGGCTACAGCCTTGGGTTATTAAGTAGGCTGGCTTACCCTGATTCTCCATTAGAGGCTTCAACTTTTAGTATCTACTATCTTTTTCCTCTTATCCTGGATCTTACAGTTTTATTTTATAACAATCTCTGTTCTTCTTCACACATGTTTATGTTACTGTAAGCCCTTAATGTCAGAATTTTTTTTCCTAGATTGTAGAGATTGGTGTCCTGACAATGTTTAAAAGAATTATGATGTACAGTGTATATCATAGGTTGCTTACTGAATGTGCAATAACAGATAAATTGGTGTTGTCATGAGGAGTTGAACTGTGGGATCTTCAGGCTTTTTATTTAAATTTGTCTTCTGACTACAGGATTATAGACATAAAAAATAGTACTACAGAATTATTTTAGACGAAAGAATATAGACATAATAAAGACAAGCAGGAGACCTGGAGGCAAGGGAGTAAGGTGCAAGTGACTGATAACATGCTAGCCAGCAGCTAGCCTGAAGACATTCAGTGTTGAGAGAATGAAAGGTAAGGGCAGAGACATGTTAGGCAGGCATATATTTCCGTATAAAGGGTGTTTTTGTGAAGTGTGCTAAGTTTCTTGGCTACATGCATAGTTTTGATTTATGCTGAGTGTAATGGCATTGTGGTTACCAGTTGGTTAGCTTAATTGGTTCAATTCTCTTTCTGAACTGTAGCAGAAGATGTTGATACTGCAAGTGCTGGTATTCTGCTGGATGTTCATGAGTCACTGATGACATGAAGCCATGTGCCATCCTAGAGCTTTTACTATAGTATTTCTCCAGTGCCTTAACAGATCCTGTACAGAAATAAAACAAGTTGCTTTGATTACTACTTATGTGCTTCTGTTTTCAAAGGATTAAAATTGATGTTACTACATTGATTTCTGTTACTAGTGCTTGCTGTTTTGGCCCTGCTTTTCTGCGCTTCAATCCTTGAATGCCTTCAGAACGAATATTAATCAATGGCATGATTCCCTTGCTTTTTAGTGAATATCTCTTCTGTGTCTTCTGAAGTGGATGGTGAACTGAATGTGTAATTGTAGTAGCTTAAGAAATGCTGCCTTTAATATAATAAGCTATGGGCTCATTTGGAAAAATAAGGTCAATTTACTCAGTATTTTTCTTCCAGTTAAGAACACAATATACTTTGAGTATAAAAAGATCCTTTTTCCTCATATTTTGGTGTGCATATCCCTTGTATCCCTAATACACCATATTAATTCTTTCCTGAACTTCTTTGCTAATGTTTTTAATTCCTCTTTGCAGAACTGAGTGATTCTTACTCGGGTATATAGTCATACAGCTCATTTCTGAGCTATATTGTCATGAACTCGCCCAGCAAGGGTTAAGGAGCACAGCTTCTTGCTGGGCCTTGGAATTATGCATTACCGCAATCCTCCATGCTTCCGCTGCAGATTCCCGTTGAAAGACTCTGTACTGTTAACGTACGATGTTAGAAGTCAGTTGTTCGTAAACGACGTGCTTTGTGCTGCAGGCACTAGGGGGCAATATTGGACTTCTTTTAGTTGTGTACTGCAAAGCGCCAACGAGCCCCTATAGGCTATCGACATGTGTGGCTTAATGAGGGTGGGATCTCGTAAGCCCTGAAATCAGTGTCAGGATTCTCAGCTTACTTCAGTTACTGCTTATACAGGCCCTAGTGGAAAAGTTTTCTACAAACACAGTGACAGTTGAAAACAAGTGGTGAAAACAGCGCCTGAACTCAGAATCCATTGTGGGCATTTTGACATGCTCAAAAAGATCTGTCAGGCATGGAAAATAAAAATAAAATCAAGTGATACTGGTCCAATTCTTTTTCTCAAAAGAGATTGTCATATTATAAAAATATGACAAAAATTAAGTACAGTAAGTGACAATTGTGTCAGAGATTAGTCAGACTACTTCTGTCGTTTGTTGGCTTGTTCATAACAATCTTACTAACTTGGCATTCCTCACAACTGTTTGTCCATTTATGCGTCTTGATAATTTTCAAACTCATGTTTCTCTTTGTATCTATGCAGAGGGTGAGGAGACAAGATGTTGAAAATCTGATGAAGAAAGTTGGTTTTTGAATCAAGCTATGTATTTAAGGTGTTTACAGTGTAAAATATTACAGTAAAAAAAAACAGATTATAGTTTATTTATGGTGTACCACGTGACTGAACATTTTTGCTATGCTTTTGGAAACTGTGAAGTCCCCATAAGTTTTTGCTTGTTTGTTATTTTAATATCTGATTTATGGATAGAATATTAATGATGAAAACTTGGACAAAGTGAAGTCAATGGTGTAACTCCTAAATGCTCTACGGTATTGTATGAATATAGCATAAGAGCTAACCAATTACATACACCTGTAGGATGTAATGGATTCTTTTTGTTATGCTTCTTGTGTGTTTTTGTTACTTGTATATCTGACACAATTGTTTGTATGTGTAAAGTCCTGTAGTAGGTTCTACAGTAACGCAGGTTTGGAGGGGGTCAATAAGTGAAAGACTGATGTGTTTTGAGAAGGCGTAGCAGAACAGGTAGGTTTTGTTTTGCCAAAAGGGCTAGCAAGGGGAAGGAGGAAAGAGGGAGAAAACTAGAAATGGACTGTGGGAAGTGGTGATTTTAAAATGGTAGAACAAAAATAAGTAGGAGGCAATTGGGCTTGTCAAATGCTGTTTTGCTAACGACTTCCCTGCCATTTAGTTTCTCTTTTGATTTGTGTTTGTAGCTTCTCAGATTTTTCTTTCAGAAGTATTTTCTGATTTGCTACTGTTTTATCTTAGTTAGGTGATTAAGTGCTTCCCAATCACCATTCAATTTGTAATCATATCTGATTGCTCATTTGAACCCTAAATGAATACATTTCATTGTGAAAGGCAGCCAAGAAGTTTTTGGCAATAGTTCTTGATTTTTATTTTAGAGTGAGGTTGAAGAGCTACGTGCAAATATGGTTTCCTTATTTTTTCATTATTATAAATAAAGAGAATTGAAGAAAGAGGAAGGGTCTCAAGAGGAAAGAAAAAAACAGTCTAGCAGATTTCCAATGTGTTGTCAATATGTCCATTTAAACTTCAGTGAATCTCTGTTAAAGTATCTACTCAATATGATCCAAGGGATTTGGTTAACATAGAGAGCAATGTTTAGTCAAATATAGCCCTACTGCTGTGTAGGGGCTCTATATAATCAAATACAGAGATTTTCCATTAGCAGCAGGATGTGGATGTGCCTTACAAATATCTCTTCTGTGTCAAAGCATAAATGACAGATGGTATCAGTGACACCTTAGTTCTGTCTCCTGCTTTAAAATAGACTTGCTGTCAATTAATTCAGACTAGGAGTGAATTAAATTTGGTTATCTAATTTTTTTTTGGTTAGTTAATACTATTTTTAGCATTTCCAACTCGTTAGTTTGTTAACATCAGGCAGAATGAATCCTGACCCATGACTGGGGCTCCTATTTATTGAGGTAGTATGATGAATAAGATCAAATCAAAAAGTTGTGTTCAGCATTCCATTTAGTTAGTATCATGGAGCAGCAGTAAGAATATATAGCAGTATTTTCCAAAACACTGAAAGAGTTAGGAATGAGAAAGATTGTATTTTCAGAAAGGTATTCCTGATTTCAGCATAATATTCTCTTATGATATTGAACATGCAGTACACTTTCTCTGTGCATGATTTCCCTATTGCTAAAATGAGGATAATAATATTTTCCATTTTACAGAACTATGGTGAAGAAAATTCCATTAATATTTTTCCTCAGATATTAATGTGATAGATACTATAGAAAATGCTACAAGAAAACAACCCCAAAAAACTGTTAGCTTTATTTGAATTTGAAAAAAAGAAGTGTATTTTCAGTAAGAAGTTAAAGAATAAATTCCCTTATAGCAGTGAGCTGAATTTATTTCACTTTTGATCCATTTGGAGAGTGACTTATGTAGGAAGAAATCTGAGAGAAGTTAGAAGTTGCTAATGTGGAGCCTGCATGAAGTTGCTAAAAAGGAAAGCTATGTAGGAAGAGCCTATAATTTTCATTCCTATCTTTGGACTTGGATTAATGCCCAGAATAGTGACAAATACAACGTCACTGGGGAAAGACTAAGAATCATCTCCATTGGCAATAACAACTAACTAAAGGAATGGATAACTGCATACAATTATAACAATAAAGTATTTGCTAATAAAAACAATCTTTTTCTATTTTCAGTACAGATAACTGACGAGAGACTTTTTTAACACTCAAAGTAGCATTTTTAGTGGGGGGAAGAAAAGGAAATGTTGATAACTGAATATATGCATGATATATATACACATACCTCTTTTCAACGGACAAATTCAGCTGAAGGTATTACAAAATATCGTCTCCCTCAAGGCCAAAAACATACCTTCTCGAGTTATTGAAGAGGCACCTTTTTAAAGAGCTTGGCATACAAGGTGCATAATTTACCTGAGAACATCTCTTTGATAGAAGTAGGGGTGGCATGTAATATAGTTGTATTTAACTTGTCCCCTCTGTCATTTAATCTTCTTTGGTAAAAAAAAAAAGTACATACAGACACACACTGGTTTAAGAGTTAAGTACTTCCCCACACATTTTAGTCCCATATTGCTAGCCATTCAGAAGCCTGACTTTACCCTCTGCTCCTCAAGAAACACTGCCTTACCTGCTCCCCCATTTCTGCCTTCCTTCAGAAGACCTACAGAAAACCTTGTTGTGCTGTCTGAGTTGATAATATCTTTGGAGAAAATGGGTAATGGACTTTTCTGACTGTCTTTGGAGCCTGAGGGAGTAACAGTCGTCCCTGTAGTTCTCGCCTCCCTTATTAAAAATTCAAATAATTCTTTCTGTCTGGTTTGGGGATAAAGTATTTGACTATAAGATGCAGTGGCTCTGACTGTCTTTTGGAAGGGTTTAGGAAACTGAGGCTCTGGCAAAAGAATAACAAAAAGAGGGCCAAATGGAGTGAAATGGTAGTATTTTGTAATGAATAATTGCATAAATGATTTTTAAAGTTTGGGGGTTTTTTAACATAGTTGTATATATGGAAAAGGGAAGCAGGTCACACCAGCTAGGTCTGCGTATGGAACAAGATGTTGCTATAGTACTGCATGAACAAAAATTTCCCATGTGTACTGAGATATTAGTTGTATTAAGTTTGAGTTTTTTGCCTTCCTTGTAGTGCTTTTGAAGCATGGTCGGTCTAAAAGGAATGTAGAATTGTAAGAAGTCTGCTGCTAATATTGGCCAAAAAACATCCAGAAACAAGACATGGGATTTGAACAGTAGACGTATTTTCCTTATCGAATGGAGAATTTACAGCTATGTCAGCTTCTAAGTATTCCTGCCGCTGTAATATTCTCTGACCTTAAGACTTTCCTCACTTCTGAACATTGTTACTGTCTTAGGAAAGGGATAAATTGTAGATGATAGAGGGTCTGTTCAGGTTGGGTCACTATGTTGAAACACCAGCTGACTTCACTGAATCCAGTTCATGCTTAGTATAACAAAGGTAGTCTTCCAACACCCCTTCTTTTATTATATGAAAGTATGCTAATGCAAACATGTATCTAAAGTTAGATACATTATTTTTTAAAGTCCTTATATATTCTGCACTTTTTTGTAGTGAATATAAAATTTGATTGTGACTATTGAAACAATTTCATTTTCTATAAAGAATTTCAGTCTTACCTCTTCTATTTGGGGCACTCCCTACTGTGCATGTGGAGTAAAATTGAGTAAAATATAGTAAATAATTTGAGTAAAATAGAGTAAATATGAAGTTTTCAAATAAAAAGCAGCATTTCTGTTTATGGGAATAATTTTCACCATGTGATTAAATATTTTAGGCAATTTAACATATCTGCCATACTTTTACATATAAAGAGGCAGTACTATTTAAGCAAAACCAGAGATATATATGCATATGTATATTTTTATACTAAATCAAGGCTTAATAGGTACCTGGCTTAGTACTAGCTGGCAGAGAGATCTACTTTTGGGCTGAAAGACTGCAGTAACTCAAACTAGTGACATTGCTGGGGAGGTAAAGGCACGTTTTAAATATTAACTGGTATGAAATATCTTGTTGAAACCTGTTATTGACACACATTCTTCAACAACAACAAGAGTCTGTTTGCAAGCAGAAATAGGAACATGTGATGATACAGCTGAGCAAAATACAGTTCTCCATATTATGTGTGGTTGCTAAGGATATAAACCTATCAGTGATATCTCATTTTAGGAGTTCAGAGAATGAATAATAGCTCTATGACTAACTATTAATGATATGGAGTGAAAAAGAAGCACTGTTGGGTAACAGAAGGTAGAATCATTTTACTATATGCAGTGATGAACATTACCTTGCACAAACAGTACAGCCTTGAAGTAGGGTGGGTGGAGGTGCAGCTGGGTGGGAGGCAGAAAAGAGGATTGAGAGAATATGATTTATGGGTGAGAAATACAATCCTGTAAATAAATTTTAACATTAGAAATTTAACACTAGAGATGCTGCAGACTGGGCTTTGAGTTTCCAGACACTCCCTGCTTTCAATTTTGGATTAATGACATTGTTATTTCCACAGCAACCATTAGTGACATTGCAGAAAGGACTGCAGCTAGAGTTTCCGTTGTTCAATGTAGTTATGGATTACTGCTATTGTAGTTCTAACTATTTAAGATGATCCTCCATCAATTCCTTTCCTCTCTTCCTCACTACATGTTTTTACTAACATAACATATGCAAATAAGCATCCAACTTGTATAACTGAAAACTAGCTGAACGGCCTTGCCCAGGCTTTCCAAATGTTGATTTCCTGGCATAGCAGTAGAGAGATCATATTATTTAAATGCTTTTAAAGATTATTTTAAGATTACTGGTGCTACCTTAAAAACATAAGCACAACTGATTATAAAATTGGAAGCATCTACATGATCCAGGTAATGGCCAGCAGGTTATTGGTACAGTTCACCAGACTTGTTCAGAACTGCACTAATGTGGTCACGGTCATTATAGGCAGGATAAGCATAGATCTGCTTAAAGCCAAGAAACACATTGCTATGAAGGAGTTGAATATCTTGATTCCTATTACAGCCAAGAGATGGAATTGTATAATGAGTTACAGCAGGTTATTTCCACTTAAAATCAAAATACTTTTTTTCATGATTATTCTATAATTATTGAACCATAATATGATATTAAAAGCTTGTCTGACTGCCTTCTCTTCTGTCAGTTTTACTTGCAAAATAAATATTTAGTAGTCCTGATCTACAATGCCAGTTCAGAAAAGAATGCTTGCAGGTGTTAAATCCCTTTTTCTTGCTG
The DNA here is from genome assembly GCF_018139145.2 of Gymnogyps californianus. Taxonomy (NCBI): domain Eukaryota; kingdom Metazoa; phylum Chordata; class Aves; order Accipitriformes; family Cathartidae; genus Gymnogyps; species Gymnogyps californianus. Next base: position 23,729,739 of record NC_059477.1, on the reverse strand, counting down.
AATCCTCCAGCAGCAGCAGATTAAGGGCAAGGAGTTCTCTCCCATGCACGCAACTGCTATGTCACTCCTTTCCCATTGTACATCTCTGTATTGAAGAAACCGCATACTATTGAAACAAGTCATCTTGAGCTATTGCATTACCACACTAGCTCACAAGAGTGCAGTATAGGGGCAGGCTGAAAGGATGCTGCAGCCAAGAACTGAAACATAACTGATATAGTAAGTCTAATTTTAGGTGCAAGAGCCTCAACAGTTTCTTTACAAATTATGAGAAACAGACTTAAAACTACCTCAGTAGGTATTATACATGAGCAATGTTCTTTTCAGTGTTATTTTTTTACCTGTCTCTAATTTGTGTTTTGTGTATGTATTTGTATACTATTTAAAAAAAAAAAGTTACTTCATTCCTTTTTTCTTCTCAAATTGTAAGATATTTCAGTCACAATTTCCATGGATATTTTGCAGCTCTCTGGGTGTTTTAGTACACTCCACTGCATTACATTTTTTAAATTTGTTTAATAATGTAAGCAAATATTTATTTTACTGAAGATGAACATAATCGACAAAGCAAATATGTAACATGATACATTTTAAAAACACTTTCTTGTGGTCTTTGTTTTGAATAGCTATTTCTGAGAATTTTATTCCCTTTAAAATAACAGCAGCTTTTGTATGTACAGCATTTTAAGGTGTTAAGTCATTTAATGAAGTACTGCAACACATCTAGTACATACATAGATATAAATACTCTGAGTGGGCAGAGAATAGCACCCAGCTAGATACATGTGCAAAATGCATGCTACAGTATTGATCAAGTCACTTAGCATCTATAAATAGCAAGGAATCAATTTATACAACATGAATCTAGTTATTGGGCAACCTTGGCTCCAGAAGTATGGCTCACACACTACTTTTACCCTGCTGATTGCATACATTGGACTCAACTAAATGAAATTCTCTATGCCTTGAGCTAGATGAAGGATGTTTTGGGTAGTACATCCTTGATAGCAGAACTCTGCTTAGTATTGTAGAAGCTGACCTAGCATAATCCAGTTTCTGAGTTTGGTCTTTCCTGAGCTGCCTGACAGCATTTAAGGCATGGAGGATTTAAAAAAATATATATTTTTACAAGGATATTTCTTGGCTTGTTACTTCATTTCTCCCTCACATCCCCAACCTGAAGGACCAGTGAGTGGTGTTGTGGTGTTGGTGGTTGTTTGTGGTGGTGTTTTGGGTTCTTTTGGTTTTTTTAAATTGAGCTTACCTTTAGATCTATTTGGTCTAAAGGGCACTCGATGGAGTTAAAACTCTAGTGACATAGACCTTGATGGTCTTGGAGCACCCAAACTAACCTGCAGAAAATCCTGATACCAGAAATGAGATATCAATAACTTCAAGTATTCCTCTGGATAACGGTCTTAAATACATCAGTGACTGTGCATGAACTAAATGAGCTAAAATGTGGGATTATGAATAGTAAGACTCTTTGGTCTCATGGCAAGGGTCCCGTAGCCTATAGAGCCAGAATTCAAGCATGTTCCCCGCATGCTTTACTAGCAGTTCTAAGTGGAAAAAGTGGTTTGTGACAGAATTTAACAGCAGCTTTGCTTTCAGGAAAAAAAAAGGTCTTACAATTTTGGTTTTGTGTTGTGATACTAATATCAAAAAGAAAATCCAGCGTGACCTCCTTATATAATACAAGGCCAATAATGGTAAAAACAATGAAAATGTCTTAGCTTTTATATGCTGCCCAACATTTGAGATGTTTGTTTTCAAAAACTTTTACTCTGCTTCCAGATCTGTACATGTTTATGGAGACCTAGTTCTGTCAAAAGGGAAATGGTGGTAAAATATGCATAGTATTGTTAATAGTAAAAAGATAACACAGTATAAAAACATCTTTAGAAATTAGTGCCACAGGCTGAGGACACAGTGACTTAAACCTGTCTTTAGATAGTCTCTATTTTAAATCCATGTGCTCTTCGGCTTTGTAGTACTCTGATTTCCTCTCCATTTTGCTGCAGAAAGTTCCTTTGGCTACAGATGGTCAAATAGAAAAACTGTACTCAAGTTATTTAATTGATAGCATGTGTATTAATATTTATGGAATTTGTTGAACCAAGGAAAAAATAAATAATGAATTTGAAGCAAACAAACTGAAATTCTTATGCTAATTGCTGAAAAATAACATTATAGCACAAAGTTCAGTTGGAGGCAAGTCACTAATTGGTGTGTACCCCAGGGACTGATACTGGGGCCAGTAGTGTTCAACCTCTTTGTTAATAACCTGGTGATGGGACAGAGTGCACCCTCAGCAAATTTGCAGACAATACAAAAATGGCGAGGAGCTATTACACAGTTATAGCAGGTTATTGTGCTGCCATTCAGATGGACCTGGACAGGCTGGAGAATTGAGCAGAGACGAGTCTCATGATGTTCAACAAAGGGCAGTGCCGAGTCCTGCCAGTACATCCTGGGAGCCAAGTGGCTGGAGAAGGGCTCTGCAGAGTGGGATTTTGGGGTCCTGGTGGACAGTAAGTTGAACACGAGGCAGCAATGCGCCCTCACAGCGAGGAAAGCCAACAGCATCCTGGGCTGCATTAGGAAGAGCACTGCCAGCAGGTTGAGACAGGTGATCCTTTTCCTCTGTATTCAGCACTGGTGAGGTTGTATCTGGAGTACCATGTCCACTTCTGGGCTCCCCAGTATGAGAAATAACGTGGGCTTCCTGGACTGAGTCCATAGAAGGACCACAAAGATCTTCAAGGGATTGGAGCATCTGTCATATGAAGAGAGGCTGAGAGAACTGGCACTTTCAGTCTGGAGAAGAGAAGGCTCAGTGGGGATCTTGTTATGTGTATAAGTACCTGCTGGGAGACAATGAAGAAGAGGGAGCTAGACTCTTGTCAGTAGTGCCTACTGATAGGACAAGAGGTGATGGGCACAAATTAAAACACTTGAAATTCCCTCTGAATGAAAGAAAAAGCTTTTTTACTGTGAGGGTGGTCAAACATTGGAATGAGTTGCCTGGAGAGGTTGTGGAGTCTCCATCTGTGGAGGTATTCAAAAGCTGTCTGAACATGGTCCTGCACAACCTGGTCTGGGTGACCCTGCTTGCACAAGGGGGTTGGACTAGATGATCTCAAGAGGTCACTTCGAACCTAAATGATTCTGCGATTTCTCTTACCTTCAGATAATATGGTGGAAAAAAATTATCACAATGGCTGTGTATGTACATAAATCACAAGTGGTGGTGCTTAATGAGATTGAAACATGGAAAGAAGCTGTGGTGGAATCCATCATTGGAGCAGCAATGCATCCTGTGCTCATGTGCTTCCCCATAAACTTTTTGAATTGGGCTTAGACCAGTGGATTCTGGTATCTTTCCCACCAGGACTTTACTGCTCTGTACAGATCCATGAAAGAAATTTTCCAGTTTCAGCTTTCATAGGTCCAGTCTGTCAGCAGGTGATGGGAAATGTTCATCTGGCACTGAGGAGTGACAATAAAAAGAAAGAATGGCCTAATAAAATGTTTGCACGACAGAATTTTCACTTAATATAAGCAGGTTTGATGGAAACACTTACAGACAATCTGAGGTATTTAATGCATTGAGAAATTCAAAACTGAGAACTAGACTAGTCATAACAGCTAGGTGGCCACTATAACATGGTTTCTTTGCTTTCAAGCCTACAGATCTCAGGTCGTCTCTTTTTCAGATTTTAAAGGCCCATTCTTCCAGACATAGGCAAAAACCTATAGTAAACATAACTTTGTTACATGTTTTTGTTCATCAGCACCAACTCAGTGAGATAAGATTTTATGATGTATGAAAATTTTTATCTATAACCTGATTTTTATCATTATATTTATTAAAAATGCTTTTGTTCTTTTCGCTAGGCTTTTCTGCCTAGTTGTAAGCATGTATAAAGTGTCAGTTTTCTGCTATAGTAGGTAGAAATTTTCTGCACTTGTAATCTACTGCCAGTGGTGCAGCTACTGGCAGTAGATAATGTTTTAAGCATTTGCATCAGTGAGCACATTTTACAGGCACTTTGAGCTATCCTACCATGCATTTGAAGGAAACATTGTGTCCCTTTTGACCACAAATTGAATTTACTTGCAGGTTTCCATTTTATAAAATACAAAAAGATGTTTGGTTTCTGCCAAATTCAGTTTTGTGTTTTAATGTCTCTTCTTAAGATAAGCTGAAAGGCATTTTGAATCAGGAAAATCCTTCTTGCTTTCCTGTCAAAAAATGAGGTGAAATATGGGAGATGAATACTGGGGGGGTGCGCAGGGAGGGAGCTGTAGAATTGTTTTTAAGTAAAAACCATGATATGCTGTAAAAACTAAGAAATCAACTTTGTTTATGCAAGCATCTGAAAACAATCATTTATAATGCAATGGAACATCCACCTCTGCAGGCATAAAGAGAAGGTCCTACACGTATCAAATGCACTGTGTGTCTTGGTGTAGTCTGGTCTTCAGTCTACTGGGATCAATGTTCTTGTTGATTCTAGTTTCTAAACTTGCCAGCAGTGATTAGCAAGACTTTCAGAAACTAGAAACTTAGTGGACTGCTGAGTAATAAATTCATGTTCATAATTTTGATCAATATGGAATTTAACTAGATTCAAATTTTTAAACTATTCTATAATCTTAGTAAGATTTCACTCATCTAGTTTACCCTTCAATAGTTGTGTCCAATTTCAGTACAGTTAATTCTGAAATGTGTAGTGAATGAATCTTGCAGTTTCACCAGAAATAGTCTGTGTTCACAAACATGAGAATTCAAACCTAGAAGTTGGTGGGAATCAAAAATTGCTTTTGTTTCACAAGATAATTTTGTCTCCTCCCCTGCCCCCTTTTTTTTAATTAAATTATTCAAACCAACTCTCTTCTACTGTCCCATTAGGTGCTGCATCATGAATAGTGAAGTTCTGGTGGGTCCAGTGCTGAGTGCCATTCACCACCTTCTCCCATTAAAACTGACAAGGAATAAATATACTGAGAAAGGAGGAGTTTAAGGATACGTAGAAGTGATGCAGCTCATGATGTGCTTCAGCAGAGTAAGTTAGTTTTGGTTTATTTTCAGAGGCTATCATTAATAACTTCTTTTTTTACAGAGACTTTTTTAACTGTGTGCAAGCAGCACTTGTTCAGGTCTAAGAAACAGAAAAAGAGAATGTTAGCCTAGAGGGGAGGAAGTGGGCACGTTGGAATTCTGTGAATTCCTGGAGTATGTTAAAATTTAGGCAGTGATTTTCGTCTTAGGATACTGCAGAATATTTTGGTTTTTTAACTATCCTTGTCAGACAAATCTGTATGCAAAATGGTGCTTTTTGTTTATGATGATTTATTCTTTGAAAAAAGAATATATTGTTTTGATTGTATTGTTTTGTTTTGAGCAATGTATTGTTTTGAGCATTGATTTGTTTTTCGCTGTAAAATGGCCTAGCTACCCTTTCAGTAAGTCAGCAGACAGAGCATGCTTCCTGTGGGTACTGATATGTATGTAAAAATCTTAAAATGGTTGGCTGTATATTCATGTAAATAAAATGGAGGGAAAAGGCACTTACCCTGGAGGAGGTCAAGTATATAAGTAGTCAGAAAATTTCATGAAGAAACTGTTCCCCTTTGTAGTATTGAGTTCCTTTAAATCCATTGAGTGAACACATCTTGTGAACCTATTTACAGTGGGTAAGCATCCTTTCAGGAAACAGAATTTAGATATAACAGGAACGAAACACTGATATCAGTGTAGCTTTGTTCTATTTGCTGCACTAGAAAAACTAGGAAGTTAAGGGCATATCAGGACAATACAAATTATAAGGACTTTTCAACATTTAATTATACTCACTTCTTTCCTTGTTCAATTATTTTTGTGGATGGTGTCATATGAAAACATTTCAGATAGGTTATTGTTTAATTCAGTAATTTAACTAAATGTTTTCTTGCTATAAATTACTAAATTTGACCCTCCCAAAAGGGTTATCTGTTTCTTAAAGGGCAGTAGCATTTTTGATTCACAAAATCATGAACATAAAAACGCAGAATAAGAATGTAACAGAATATTTCATTTTTGCAGGTGTCCCCACAGCAAACTAGAATTTAAATATTTTTTAAAAGTACCAAAATTTATTTGCACAAAATCCTGAAAATGCATCTTAAATAGTGGCCAAATAATATATAGCTTTTATAAAATATCAGAAGTACTATAAAGTTGTATCAGATGATAATATAGACATTATATGTTACAAAAAGTGCATTGTTTGTGTTGAAGTTGGGGAGGAGACCATTAGGTTTGCAATCTCTATAGAACTTCTGTACTAACTTAATTCAAATTATTTTAAGGCCACAGAGTATCAGCGTAGACTTTGAGTTGTGTTTTGGTTTTAGGTTTTTTCACATCTTCCAATGAAGTAATTTAACCTAACTGGAAAATAAGGGATTTTTTTTTTTCCTCCTGTGTGATTTAAGAATATTGGGAGGAAATATTTAACAGAACTATGAAAACTTTCTTCACTGCTTGATTAACTTCATTTTTATTTTGTCTTTATCATTCAGAGATGCAATAATAACAAGAAACATAGCTTTTTGAAGTCTTGTTGATTCAGATTTTTTTTTCCTGATACTAAGGTATTCTATAATACCAAATCAGTCAGACTTCTCATCTATTTTCCCTGTAATGCTAAACCATGGATGACTAGATGGAGAAATCCTTCAAACTTTCTTTGTAGTTCTCCATTTCAGGAGATATTATTTATTCCAGCTCCTTCATGACAGCAAAGGAGAATATACTTCTAATAAGGTTATAATACTATTCCAGCTCACTTGGGGACTCCTACTCAGATCTTGCAAAACTTGAATCTTTTTGTAAATTTTTTCACAGGTCCGTTCTCCCATCCACCATATTTACAACAGTCTGAGTCTAACTCAGGTTCAGATAAATCAGTGTGACTCAAGCAAGTACCTTGCCAAATGTATTGCATCATGTGTGTATCTAAAGTGGTTTTCAAGGGAAACTTATAAAAAATACTCTTTTCTGCTGAATGAAAAGCAAGAAATGATAAGACCAAAAGCCCTGGACAGATAAATGAGTCTTCCTTTCAAGACTGCTCTCTTTTGGGAGCTGTAGAGGTAATTTTTAGCTATATTCTCCACCTGTTTGTTTAGTTGATACCTTTTCAGAAATTTTCTATAAATCATTAAAAATAAATATATACCCAATGTTTTACAGCTCTGATGCTGGTGTTATATATATTGTGCACTCTGTTTTATTGTTACTTTTTAATTCCTTTACCAGTGCGCTTTGTCTAACACTAATTTCTATGTTTATAAATCTGAGGCATCCTTCCTAGTTTGAATAATTCCTGTCCTACAGACTTCGAAAAGAAATGCTTAATCACTTTCCTTTTTAAATGTTCCCCATCTATTTAGTGATTTCTACATTATTGTCCAGGAAACTGGATGAAAGAGAGGCAAATTTTCAGCATCACTCTTATTATCACTGAAAACACGCTGATAAGAATTATTTCCATTCTCTGTTATGATTATCTGAAGAGATTTTTTTTCTTGTCTCTTAGAAATTTCAGAAGCTAGTAGGTGATTTAAATCATTAATAGAGAATAGGAGAAGGGTATTTGAAATGGGTCATATTTAAATTGTTTCTTTTGCAACTTCAGATTCTTGAATTAAGAAAAAGAGGTCTGTTTAAAGTATCATTTAAAGGCACAAGAAATGTTTGATCGATGTTGATACAATAAAGAATTATTTGTGTAGTCTAATTTCTTATTTATATGCTAAAAATAAAATACTTGGAGATTTGGACTCAGTGAAAGAACATTTTGTTTCTGCTTCTTAGAGTATTTATCAGGTTGATTACAGGTACCAGTGAAATCCAAGATACAGGCATTAGAATTAGTTCCTATGTACTTTGAAATTATTCAGCAAAAATGTTATAGTAGTAACTACCCTGGAGGCTGGGGGATGTGACCAAATAGTTATTCAGCCTTAGCAGTACTTAGTGTTTATTTCTACATGTAAATTTTCCATTTTGTGCTGCTTTTAAAGAAGCACATCACATAAACATTTAAAAAAACTGTGAGCTGTTTCTGAGAGAGAGGCAACAGCAAAAAAGCAGTGGGCAGAGCTCAAAGATAAAAGTATAGCTGGTGGTGGTTGAGGGTAAAGAAGGTAGAAGCCAGAGCTAAATATCCTGTCAGCTTTTACCTTTATAATGCGTCCTAATAATTTAGAAATAATACAATCATGATGTAAAACTTAGATTTTTTTTTTTCTTGAATATTAAAACACAATCACAATTTAGTGAGTTTTTAGTAAACAGTGACTAAACAAATGGCTTTCCACGTTCTTGTGTGCCATGTGATGTAGTCTAGTAGCGTCTAGAAGTTTATGGGTCCGTGTCTTAGAGTGGTTAGTGATTGCTTTCCCTGCTTCTTAAAGCACTAGTGGTCTATTTTTATTCTGCTAACCCCGTATCTAAGCGTGTCCTCCCTCTCTCCATATCCTGTAGGGCTTGTAAGGTTCCAGTCTTAAATTTATTTGTGTAATGCTATACGTAAGTAAGTTTTTTGCGTGTTGTACAGTTGAGCAGCCTCAACATTAACTTGCTTAAAATTTATGGATCTGCCAAGCATCATTAAAATTTATAATATATCCTTTTTTTATAGCTAAATAGAACTTTTGAATCCAACTCTTACACTCCTGAAGTTACTTAACTTCTTACAAACAACTTAAGTCAGTTGTTTGCTTTAAAAAAGTGCATTTCCTTTTGGAAATTCTGGGTTTAAAATTCTTTAGCTTATAGAATTTAACTGCTTGTCACTTAAGCTAAAAGAGGTGTGATTTAATTTTTTCGTGGAGCAAGATCTGTTCATAAGGGGTTTTTTTTTCAGTGCCTTAAGAAATCTTTGCAAAATCTTTTGCTTTCCTTGATAAATAACATCTGTACATGAAATTAATATGTATCATATGACTTGTGATGCTGCTTTTTCTCAGCACCTTCTAATTTTTTGTCAAACTGAGTTTTGCAATGTAGATTTTTAATACACATTTATATACTCTGAAAATGAAACTCCTAGTAAAGTTGACTCCATGTGGTGTCTCCAGACTGTAGCAGAGAGTGAGTATTCACCTGCTAAAGTTGCCAGCTCTAATGTAAAGAGAATAGGGAGAAAATAAAAGGATCATGTCAACAATCTGTCAGCTAACCCAGTAAACAGAGATCAAAATGTCAGCAGCTTATCTGCCAGGAGGGATGAATCACTTCTCTCCCTGTCTGGGGAGAATCAGGATGGAGCAAACTGGCTTGCCAGACTGTCTGCCCAGAGGTGCTGTCCTGGAAGGGAAACAGTCTGCTGGCTAATAGGTTCCGGGATGCTAACCTGTAATCTTTTCTCAGATGGTACCGTAAGCAAATGAATTACCTAAGAGAATGAGGAAATGATAGAAAGAAGAAATCCAAACATAAGTTACACTAAGGCAGAATTCTTCAATAACAAGGTGCATGTGATTTGAAGAAATATCTTTTAAGATATAAAACTGTACTAATGGTGAAAAGGATACTGGAATTGGGCGACTTGAATTCCAATGTATTTAACCTCAGGTGCATGATAATACAGTGAATCCGAGGGGAAGTTTGTATGATTTTTTTTTTTTTAACTTCTAATTCTTGTTATTTTCTGTTCCTTGAAGGGGTTTTGATTCTACTATTTTATCTAGTATTCTAGTAATAATTCCGATAACTCCCCCTCATGAGAGTAAAAGAAGGTATATAAATCGTACTTAAAGAAAAGGGGTGATTTTACAGAGCTGTAGCTCAAACTTTGTACGCAAGTGTTCTCCAAGAATTCAGAGATTCTGTATTAGGCTTTGCATCTATTACTAGATTATGATATTGAAGAGAACAGTGTGCAAACCATATTATCTCATAACACTTTACATTTTAAAAATGTAAAAGGAATCTCTTCTGCATGTAAGAATATGTAGATGATAATTGCATTGCTTCAGTATTCAGTTGGATGAAGTAATTAGTACGTGAAGTACAGTTTTCACTCGACATTATTTAAGGTCTAAAATTGTTCCTTGACTCTTTTTTTTTTTCTTTTTTTTCTCCCCCCCCCGATAGCTTTCAGTTTGTCAACTTTTTTCTTCTCAAGTAAGTATGCCAGAATGTGATGCAAGACCATGTTCCAGTCTATCGTAAAGATGCCTGTGTTACTGTTGGCCAAAACCAGCCACATAGGATCTGCATGGGAATGCTCCCTTATATTAGTACATCTCATTTACATTTACCTTTGGATACCTGTAATTTACATAGATATAATTGATTTCAGACCCTATACAGATTTTTTTTTTTAATAGTACTGATTTTTTTTTTGTCTCAGAATGTTATAGAAGCCTATTAAAAGGCTTCTGCAAGGCATTTAATGTCAACACAATTATTTTGATCAAATAAACCTGTATTCAGAAAAAAGTGGTGTTTGGCAAGACTTAGTTGTCCTAAAGCTGTTCTGATGCTCATAAGTTATTCTAGCATCTCTAATTCTAAACTGATTGCAGTCTTTATTTTCCATTCTATGATTTTACCCAGGATCAGTGTTGAAGTAGCCAGCATATATTTACGTGGTTATATTTTACTCGTTCATCTTTTTGAAAGCACTTTATATTAGTAAGAGAAAAAGGTCAAAGGAGGTTGTAACTAAAAATAAAGAAATTGGGACAATTCGAAGAGTGAATTTAAGAGAAATATAAGGATCAGAAAGTACATAAATGACAGTGAGGAAATACTAATATTGACATTTCTGCACTAATGGCAACCGCAGCCTCTGTTCTTCTATGTTCCTTTAATACACCTGAGATCAGGTATTTATATAATCAGATAATTTATTTGTATATTGAATAATATTTGAGCTTTTAAATGTAAGTTCACAAAGAATGGCAATGTATACTTAATTTTAGATATTTAATTTCCTGTGACTATTTCCCATCCTTCATCTTTAATTTATCAGTTATTTCTTTTATGAATGCCATAGTCTGTAGAAGCAGAAATATTAAGTGTTCATAGTATCATGCACTTGTCTGTAGGACGCCAGATCTTGTCATCAAAATAGTTTGTATGCCTTACGTAAAAAAAAGTAGTTTCATGGGAAAAGTCTAGAACACTTGTTTATGTTAAAGTGCATTTGTGTAAGTGGTGACATTTGGACTCTTAATGCAGAATGAAGTAAAGAAAATATGTAACAGTCTTGGCCAAAGGTCTGAAGTTCTGCAGAGGAGCTGGTAACAGAATATAGTCCTTTTGACTTCAGCATTTGTGCTTTAACTAAAAAGGCATCCTTTGGAGCAGTGACAGGAATGAAGCTGAATTTACTAAGAACAGTTTGTTAGTATAACATACAGTAAGCTCTGGCACCTTTGTCTTCCAGAACATTTTTCAGGACACTGAGAGGTATAAATTACTGGGGTTCTTTAGCTTCCTTGAAAAATGGGTGCTGTAATGCCCCTTGGTCCTTTGGTAGTTTTTCCTGTGTTTCCCTGTGTTTGCCTGGTTTACAAGCTCTTTGGAACAGAAATGGTTTTGGTTTGTGTATCCCTTTTCAGCTTGTGATAAGTAACATGTTCAATAAATAACTGTAAATCCATCCTCAAATGCTTAGTTAAATAATAACAGATGCAAATGCAATGGAAAAAAAAATTACAAATAGATGAAAAGAGGAATAGGTTTGCCTATGTAAATACTTACTGATGTTTAAAAGTCACCTTTCATGTGAAGTGTGTGTCTGTTGCAAGTTGAGTGCCTGGGTTTTTAATTAATTCCATACAAAAATATACAGGTCACTTTGTTCATCAGCTCAGAGCTTATTTCTTACTTGAAGAATGTTCTGTGGAATTACACTTCCTTTACATGGTTTATGATTTGAAAGGAATTACCCAACCAAGTCTCCTGAAATGTTTACCTCTACTGTTCTTGTATATTTCTGCATATGTTTTAGTATCTGTCTGTGATTTGTTTTATTCTCAAAGAAATGACTGTTAATTGTTCTCTGTTATTTTGAATTCTGATGTGACTTTGTATTTAATATTAGTTAATGCATAACTTTTTTTTTCACAGAAATTCAAGGAAAATAAGAGTTTGTTCTTTCACACTTGTTTAAATTTTAATTGCCTTTTCAAGTAACAAACAAGCTTCAAGCTAAGACTTGCAGATGTTGAAAAGTAGGTCATCTTGTTTATGCACAAACTCTGCTTGCTGTACTGCAGAGTGATGGTCTATAAAAACAAATCAGGATTTTCCTAGGATTAGGCAAGTCAATAAGAATGTTAGAGTATCCTTATTGCATCCTGCCATGAACTAACCATTCTTTTTAAATTATTCACCTATTATAATCCTATTTTTTACTTACTTGGATTTACTTTAACTATCAGACTCTGGATGAGTAATTTTTAAGGAGATTCTTCACTGAAAATGTAACCCATGGAATCAAAGTAAGACTGGTATTTAACCAGGATTGATCCAGTGCTTTCCCTAATTTGGTCTCATTTGTAGGATAACTTTACATAGGACTGGTTACCATGAAGAGAACAGGATCATGCCAGATCATAGTCATACCATCTTTTTAACCATGAGATTCATTTGAAATGTGGTGACATAAAGCTGTTTCTTTCCTTCACCTCACGTTAGTCATACCGTATCCCCAGTAAGCCATTCAATTTGCTAAAGTGATGCATAAACAGGCTAATAGTTCTTGTCTTCAGTGCAAAACCTTATTATTTAACCATTAGTCAGAAGTATGAGGGTAAGTGGTGAAATGCTGACATCACAACTGGTTATATGGAGACTACACATGAAAATGATGTTTAGTGTCGTGGCGGCAGTTTGTACTTAGCTTGTACTGTTTTTTAGATTTGAGCTGTCACTTGTTGAGAGAGAGTTAAAATTTCAGGATCATATGTGATAAACTAGGGTGAACACTCAAAAGGCATGGTGAGATTTTTGAAAATTTTGCTCCACCTTATCTATGCCGCCTGTTCACAACCAGTATCATCAGTGAATTGATTCTAGTGAGTTAAAATGCAACCTGGTTTCCTAATGAAGACCTACTTGCCGTTCAGTTTTGTTTTCTTTTTCTGAATCTCTTGCCTCTTTATGGCAGCAATAAGAAAGATATTAAGAAAATTTTATCGGATTTCAGTGCTTTTTATGTCAGCTTGGTAAATAGCACAAGAATAGTGCTTCATTTACCCTTGCTAGTTTACAGTCTTGTTCAGAACAAAAATGCAAAGTTTCATGAGAACTGAGAGAAAATTGTTAATGTTTTATTAGTCTTAAGTTTTCCATATTATTTATCTCAGACCCTAGATAAGTAGACTGCTTATGCTAAAATCCATATTAATGCCAACCTAAGAGACTGAGTGTTTGTCTCTGTGACATACCTTCCTTTGGCATTTGTCACTTTTTTATTACTCAGAAATAGTATAGGAATAGATATACTAGAATCTTACTTCAGTGCTTGGTAGGTTGAGCGTATTGTCCACATGAAAGGCTTATTATCTCTTTCTGTTTCCCTGCCTCCTCCCATTCTGCCTGCTATCTTCCCGTCTGCTTCTATTTTAGAAACACATGAATGTATGTAAATAGACAATCTTGTACAATTTGTGATTTATTTAGTGATTCCTTCACTTTCTGATAGTGTGTGGGGTTTACTCAAAACATTAGCACTTTTAAACTCAGTGGGGTGATAGAACAGAAATGGAGGAAGTTGGCTTTGTTATTTAGAACACTGCTTCACTTAGAAAATTTATTTTATTATTTAAGATTAAATTTGCAAAAATGACTAGGCTAGGTTGATAGTGTTCTGTTTTTTCACTGGATGACTGGGTGTTTAACAACCTTTTCTTTATGGTAAATGGCTACCTCCTTTAAAACTAAATAACTAAAAACTGAAAAGGGTCCTGGTTTCATCTGAAATTTTCAGTGTTTCAATGTAATACTATAGTAAGTAAATATCATTTTTTATGCCATTACTTTCACTTTTCTTTGTACACTGGGTTCTTTGACTTCATTACATAGTCCGCTATGTATACTGAATCTTACTCTCCCTTCTTTCCCACGCTTCACCATGAGGGAAGAAATAACATTTCCTAGTTACTTTATTCATCACTCCTTTATAGATCAAAATGTATTACAAAGAAAAGCTTGAGGCAAAGAGCATATTCAATAGCAGCCATGCGACTCAGCTGTCCAAGGATTGAACCAGAATTTAACCCTTGCTGGCATTTTAGCAAAGTTTTAACCTGTGATGTCTTTTGTTCATTTATGTACAAATCTCAGTTGCATCACCTGAGTAACTATGCGATGCAGTCTGTACAAATGCCGTAAAGTAATTAGATAGGATGTGTAAAGTGGGGCAATAATCTCTTCATCTCATTGTCTCATTCTGAATTATTAAAACTACTACACAGAAGTTGTTGATAATACTGGCTGCGTATGTCTTATCTACCAGATGCTAGATTGGAATTGTAGGTTCAGGTGATATGTTTTCTTGGAACAATTAGTACAGTTGGCAAAGTGGCATTTGGTCACAAAGACCCTTTTTTGGATCTGAAATAGAAACAACAAACTTCAAAATTAAATACCAAAACTTCAAAATAAAATTCTGAATAAATTGAGAATAATTGGTCTCAGATTATATGAGAAAGGAGATAGCTGGTTCCTATGGAGTGAAGCAGGGACAGAGGATATAAGCAGGGAAGAGAGGTGCCAAGGTGATCATTTACTTGGGGAGAGTGATAGGTAAATTATAGCCTGTGGGACAATAACATGTTTCAATCAGGTCAGTACAGAAGCCAGAAATAACGTAGCTTGACCTTCAAATTCTGTTTCTGGAATATGAATTTGGAAGTGTGCTAGTTTTGGCTGGGATAGAGTTAATTTTCTTCATAGTACCTAGCATGAGGCTATGTTTTGGATTTGTGCTGGAAACAGTGTTGATAATACAGAGATGTTTTAGTTACTGCTGAGCAGTGCTTACACAGAGTCAAGGCCTTTTCTGCTTCTCACACCACCCCACCAGTGAGTAGGCTGGGGGTGCACAAGAAGCTGGGAGGGGACACAGCTGGGACAGCTGACCCCAACTGACCAAAGGGATATTCCATACCATATGATGTCATGCTCAGCATATAAAGCTGGGGGAAGGAGGAGGAAGGGGGGGATGTTCGGAGCGATGGCATTTTGTCTTCCCAAGTAACCGTTATGCGTGATGGAGCCCTGCTTTCCTGGAGATGGCTGAACGCCTGCCTGCCGATGGGAAGTGGTGAATGAATTCCTTGTTTTGCTTTGCTTGCATGCATGGCTTTTTCTTTACCTGTCTTTGTCTCAACCCATGAGTTTTCTCACTTTTACTCTTCCAATTCTCTCTCCCATCCCACCGGTGGGGAGTGAGCGAGCGGCTGTGTGGTGCCTAGTTGCAAACTGGGGTTAAACCACGACAGTCCTTTTTGGCACCCAATGTGGGGCTCAGAGGGTTTGAGGTAATGACAGATTTGATTGGAATGTGCTAGATTGAATTTATAGCTGTTATTGCTGTTTAGCTATTAAGTGATAGGCTCCTGTGCTTGCCATAGGGCTTGCTTGCCTTCCTATGTATTAGAGTCTAGTGCTCGTTAGTGGCTGGTTCTTGCTTTTGCTGCTTGCTGTACTGCTTATCTCACTCTGCTGTGCCTGGGAACATTTTGATAATAGCAATGGCAACGCGCATGGGCTCCAGATGGCCAGGGCATCGCTGCTGTTTCTGTGCTGCTGTATTGGACAGGCTGGAACTCCAGTGTGAGCTCAAGTCGAAGGGATTGTGACCTGTGGATGAGTCCATGCGGGAGCAGGACATTCCGAAGCATCTGTGGCCGTGAATAAGTCCACATCAGAGCAGGTACATCTCGAAGTGTCTGTGGCTGTGATTGCATCTGTGCCACAGCAGGTATGCCTCTGAAGGGATTGTGGCCCAAGGATAAGTCCATGCTGGAGAAGGTACACCTCAAAGCATCTGTGGCTGTGGATAAGTCCATGCTGCAGCAGGTACACCTTGAAGCATCAGTGGCTGTGCACAAGGTCATGCTGGAGCACCTCAAAGCGTGTGGCCATGGATAAGCCCACGAAAAATCAGGTACACTCCTGGAGGGACTGTAGCCATGGGTAAGGCCATGTTGGAGCAGGTGTACTTCTGAAGGGACTGTGACTGTGTGTAAGGCCACACTGGAGCAGGTATATCTCTGAAGGCATTGTGGCCCATGGAGAAGGCCACCCTGGAAATGGTGCACCTCAAAGCGACTGTGGCTGTGGATAGTCTATGGTGCAGCAGGCATACCCCTAGAGAGACTGTGGCGCATAGATAAGGCTCCACCTGGAGCAGGTACACCTCTAAGGGACTGCGGTCTGTGGATAAGTCCAAGTCGGAGCAGGGACAAGGGGAGGAGTTCATTGCAATGTTAAACCCAATGGTCTGGCCCAAAGGGACCAGGGGTGCAGACTGTAATGGAAATACCTTTAAACTGTTGTAACCCGTGATTTGACTTGCATGTTATAGGAATTACTATAGCAGGAACCACCTGAACCAATGGAGGACAAGCCTTACAAGCAGCAGTGCAAGTGCAGCAGTGCCCCAACCTGAGCTGGCTTTGGTGCTCAATAACTCCACACAACACACCACCTCTCCTGTCCTGAGTGACCACCATAACAGATGGAGCCCAAATGAACTCAATGGATGTTTTGTGGACGTTTTGTGGACATTTTATAGGCGTGGTCCATAGACTAAGGGAATGATATCTATGTGTTGTATCAAAGGATGGGAAGGGTGGTGGTGGTTAATGGGGTTTTATTGGATAGTGTGATACCCGAGCATGATGTAAATGGTATGGAATAAGGGGTGGAGAATGTGCTGGTTTTGGCTGGGATAGAGTTAATTTTCTTCACAGTAGCTACTACGGGGCTATGTTTTGGATTTGTGCCGAAAACAGTGTTGATAATACAGAGATGTTTTAGTTACTGCTGAGCAGTGCTTACACAGAGTCAAGGCTTTTCCTGCTTCTCACACCACCCCACCAGTGAGTAGGCTGGGGGTGCACAAGAAGCTGGGAGGGGACACAGCCAGGACAGCTGACCCCAACTGACCAAAGGGATATTCCATACCATATGATGTCATGCTCAGCATATAAAGCTGGGGGAAGAAGAAGGAAGGGGGGGATGTTCGGAGCGATGGCATTTTGTCTTCCCAAGTAACCGTTATGCGTGATGGAGCCCTGCTTTCCTGGAGATGCCTGAACACCTGCCTGCCGATGGGAAGTGGTGAATGAATTCCTTGTTTTGCTTTGCTGGCGCCAACGGCTTTTGCTTTACCTATTAAACTGTCTTTATCTCAACCCATGAGTTTTCTCACTTTCTCATGGTTCTCTCCTGATTCTCTCCCCCATCGCACTGGGAGGGAGTGAGCGAGTGGTTGTGTGGTGCTTGGTTGCTGGCTGGGTTTAAACCACAACAAGAAGGGAAGGGAAACAAACAGAATAACACAACTTAGTGAATGATTTACTTAAGCTTACTCGGTTTGCAATCTGAGTAAATGTAATACACGTGAGGAGCACTGAAGAACAATACTATTTTAGTGCAATTTTAAAGGCATTTTCTTCAGAGGAGGTTTGCAGTTGTTCAAGTTGATCTGAAATGTCTTTTCATGTATTGTGTGTTAATTTTTTGCAAATAAATACAAGACTTGAATAGGCTGGGATTTTTTGTGGGTTTTTTCTTCTTTTTGCTCTTCTGGCAGAAATATTCTTGATGGCATTTGTCCTCTTATAGTACAGTTGACTTGCTTTAGAGACTATATATCTTGAGTATGTGTATCACACACAGACCCCCTGAAGTCCTTTGAAATCAAAGTAGTTAATAGTTAATGACAGTGTACTATGCATTGTACTGTAATCCTTACTGCTGATTCTATTTGCAGAATATCTGTGTTTTGGGCTAAAACTAGGTAACTGTATGAACCATCTTGGTTTTTCCTTTCCAGCTGTAGTGGTATTATTTATTTCTTTCCTCAAATATTCATGATGTATTGTAAAAGACATTAAATTAGAAAGTCATTTACAGTGTTCTGTTTTGTGATACTGCTGTTCAGATTTTTACTAATGTTGTTACACTGGCTCATTCATGGATGATTTGGTTTCAGAATGGTTTTTTGGCATCAGTTGTATACCTTTTTTCTTTTTAAAAACAAAATTAAAAGAATTATTTTTCTAAATAGCGTGCTGATTCTGTGCCAGGTATTGTCAAGCACATTGTCTCTAGAATATGTCTACAATATTTAAGAAAAGTGTGTAGGAGAAGAATCTGGTATTTTTGTAGGTCATCAGTATTAGAACTTACTGAAACTACAGTATCTCTTGATCAAAATGCATCTATGAGGTATATGGTACGACTCGGTGATTTGTATAGCACTGGCTCAATAATATTTGCAGAAGAAAAAAACCACATAGTGTACTGAAGATAGTGCCTAGCTATTTTGGAGGTTATTCCTCTTCTTTTGATTCATACAAAACTGAACTCACTACCTGTTTGCCATGGCAACTATCTCTTGATAAACCTGTTGCCTTATCTGTATGAGTCACTCTTGACACATGTGATCTGACTTGTCCTAAGCGGTGTAGAAACATCCTTACACTCTCTGATGGGTAGGCATGAGGCATGCACCCATGTAGGTGGCAAGGAACACAGAATACCTACATTCAGGTTACAGATTCAGATTTAATGTCTGTTTTGACCATGGGAAGATATCCATATAATCTCTAGTACCCATAAATGAGATGTTGTTACCTTGTCTGTGTAACACTACTGAATCCTTGTATATTAAATTCTCTGAACTGCATTTTGTATATGTATATATAATACATGCACATAATAAGGAAAAACAAAGTTTATAGACAAGTGAAGAAATTGATTTCATTTGATATTCAGTGTCATTGTGTGAAGCATTTTTAGAATATATTTATATTCAGATATCACACCAAAATCAGTGTAGGATGCCATGACTGGTACAGAGATATGGTAAGAATTTTTATTCAAAATCACATCCCATATCTAGAATTTGGATTTGCAAACAATACTTTGTTTTAAAGTGAACTGAACCAAAGTCTTGGCAGTAATTCCTCTGAAAGATTAGTAGCTCAAAATCCATGTCTTAGTTTTGTGGCAGACTTCCATTTCTGATGATATTTAACTGAAATTAAGCAATGCCCCATGATGTAACTGATACAACACTTGAAGTGTAGCAGAAACAATCCAGGTGGATTGTACAAATAAATTGCAAAATTTTAGATTTTTTGCTGTATCTGTGTCACATCTGAATTTGTATATCTCTTATAGTACTTTCTTTTTAGAAGTGGAAAAAGACATTCTCGTCTTTGACCTGTTGGGTATAATCATTTTTTGCATGGGTAAGGCAGAATTTTGACTCAACAGGCTACCAAGCGAGTCTGCCATGAAAATATTTAATATCATCATTAAATCAAGCATACTATTATATTGGCCTATCCCACTCCCTCCTCCAAATCAGCTACACTGGAGGTGAGAGCTTACCCAAAAAAAGTCTTCTGCTGATCTTGTTTTCCCTGTGACATAGTTTTTATACCCAGCCAGATTCATTCCAGGACTCAAAATCAGCAGCATATCTGCAATGTCGTCTTGTCTATCTACTGCTAGGGTTGCTATCTTTGTCTGGGTAAACAGCCAAAGGCTCTGTAGACTTCTTTTTCAATCTGAAAATACATCCCAAATGTTCATTACAAAATGTTTTGGTTTTTTTTTTTTTTTTAAATTCTTTTAAATAGCATTTTTTTTTTTGTTTGGAGGGACGTAAACTATTGAGCCATACTTTCTGTTGCTGTTTCTTCAGCCTTTTTCTCACTTTCTTGAGTGAAGCTGGATATTTTGCTTTAGTTAGCCTGTAAAGATTCCAGGTTTCTAACCCAAGAATGAAGCTAATTCCTCAGTCCTGCTTAAGAAAAAAGTTAATATCTTCCAGAATACTTATACAAGTGACACGTCATGGCTCTGACAATGATGGCTTAAAATGCTATTTGCTTGTACTCTGAGTCCATTTCATTGTTTTTATTAAAGCACCCTAACTACTTTTTGCTAAGACATAACCATAGTTTTGACTTCTAATTGTTCAAAAAGTGAAATGTATTAGACATGTGACATCTCTATAGAGTATTACTCCTATTTAGTAGAAGCACTGCTATGAAAGCACCACAGAAGACTTATAGCTTTGCAAATAGTCATTGTGATCAGAGATGAGGAAAAGTGTCTTAATGAAGGATTATATGGAAATAAATTATCTGTAGGTAAAGTAGAATCGATGTTTTACTCTTAATTTTATAAAGAGTTTCCACTAGTCATGACTAGAGAGAGAGATTCACTAGAATGAAAACAAGTAATAATGCATGTGAAGTGTGATAGCAGTTTGGGAGTTCCTGCTAGGGACAAAGATTTCATGACACTATTGAAATCAGTCACCAATTAAACTAATGTAATTTCATGAAATTGTTTTATACTAATGTAACAATATTCCACACAGGAAGGAGAGAAGGGCTGTTTGCATTTTACAGCAGTATTTAAGCACATTAGAGAATGTATTTTTTTTCTTTGATGGTCATAATTTGCAGACATTTATATATATGGGCAAACCCTTTTGATGTTTGTACCATTACAGATGCCCTTTGGACTTTACCTTTGCATTGATGCTTGCTCTATGCCACATCCAATTTAACTGGCAGCGAAAGCAGTAACGAAGTTGTTACTCAGCAACTCACGAAAGTGTGCTTTACAACTTGTATTAAGATTGAATGCGGTAGTACTTCCAGGTGGATTTAATTTATTAATAGATAAGTTTATTAGGCAAAAATAAAACCTGAATCTCGTTGTACAGCTAGATAAAATTCACTGCTAGGTTTTGATTCCATTTCACATTGAAGAGATTACAAGTTTTCTTGACTGATCTTTCTTCCTATGTTTGGAAGAGTGAGTCTGACTTTTTTTTTTTAATTACACTAATTTCTGATGTTGTTAAATCATCATTGATAACTGTATAGATAATTTTTCAGAGTGACCAAAAGTCTAGCCTAGAGCATTTGCCCAACTAGAATTAGTACTATACCTTGGGCAATATTGCTCTGTGGTTACTTCTTTAGGACGTACAATACTCATTGTGTATGTCTTACCTAGCAGTCGGTAGATTGTATTTGTATCTCCCATTTTTTTATTCAGAAATGTTTTACTGTCTATTCTTAGGCAGTTAATATACAAATACAAGATACTAATTTGTCTGTAATAAATTGTATAGTAGATATTAAAAAACAGTGTATTGTGGTATGTACCCACAAGATGGCAGATTAACTTTAGCATATGTGACCTTCAGCATTTGCTGGATTTTGTTTTTAGATATGAAGCCTTAATGTTTTATTGATGCCAGAAAGCCTCTGCCTGCCTTTTAAATGGGTGTATGTTGGGAAGAGCGTGACTATAGGCAGAGTGCATAAGCACCTCCCCTTTGTGCGGTGGTAAGGATTAGTCAGAATTGAACCAATAACATATCTGAGAGCACTGAACCACTCTCTTCATTTTTCCTAACTTCATCAAAACTCTGTCTTCTCTGCTAACCGTTTGAAAGATAAAATGTTTACTGTTTATAAATGATGTAGTAAAAGATGGAAGAATCCTTCTATGACAAGGTGACCTTCTTAGTGGATGAGGGAAAGGCTGTGGATGTTGTCTACCTAGACTTTAATAAAGCTTTGACACCATTTCCCACAACATTCTCCTGGAGAAACTGGCTGCTCGTGGCTTGGACAGGCATACGCTTCACTGAGTAAAAAACTGGCTGGATGGCCAGGCCCAAAGAGTGGTGGTGAATGGAGTTAAATCCAGTTGGTGGCCGGTCACAAATGGTGTTCCCCAGGGCTCAGTATTGGGGCCAGTTCTGTTTAATATCTTTATCAATGATCTGAACGAGGGAATCAAGTGCACCCACAGTAAGTTGGCAGATGACACCAGGTTGGGTGGGAATGTTGATCTGCTTGAGGGTAGAAAGGCTCTACAGAGGCATCTGGTCAGGCTGGGTCAATGGGCCGAGGCCTTCAACAAGGCGAAGGGCCAGGTCCTGCACTTGGGTCACAACAACCCCATGCAACACTACAGGCTTGGGGAAGAGTGGCTGGAAAGCTGCCTGGCAGAAAAGGACCTGGGGGTGTTGGTCAACAGCTGGCTGAATATGAGCCGGCAGTGTGCCCAGGTGGCCAAGAAGGCCAATAGCATCCTGGCTTGTATCAGAAATAGTGTGGCCAGCAGGACTAGGCAAGCGATTGTCCCCCTGTACTCTGCACTGATGAGGCCACGCCTCAAATGCTGTGTTCAGTTTTGGGCCCCTCACTACAAGACAGACATTGAGGTGCTAGAGTGTGTCCAAAGAAGGGCAACGAAGCTGGTGAAGGGTCTAGAGCACAAGTCTTATGAGGAATGGCTGAGGGAACTGGGGTTGTTTAGTCTGGAGAAAAGGAGGATCAGGAGAGACCTTATTCCTCTCTACAACTACCTGAAAGGAGGTTGTAGCAAGATGGGTGTCAGTCTCTTTTCCCAAGTAACAAGCAGTAGGATGAGAGGAAATGGCCTCAAGTTGCACCAGGGGAGGTTTAGATTGGATATTAGGGAAAATTTCTTCACTGAAAGGGTTGTCAGGCATTGGAACAGGCTGCCCGGGGAAGTGGTGGAGTCACCATCCCTGGGGGTATTTAAAAGAAGTGTAGATGTGGTGCTTAGGGACATGGATTAGTGGTGGACTTGGCAGCGTGCAGTTAATGGTTGGACTTGGTGATCTTAAAGATCCTTTCCAACCTAAATGATTCTATAATCTTCCACACTGAAAGAAGTCATCTGCAGTATTGGGAAAGCCAGTACATGTGAATGGATCCATAGGAGCTCTGGGTGTCCAGTAGCTCTTGCCCATTTAGGGAAACAGAGGTGCAACCCAGTTCAGCAGCGCAACCTCTGGAAAATCTACGTATAGTCTCTGACGGTAAATGTAAACCACAAGACGGAGAATTCTGCAGCTTGCCTTTTAGTCCTCACCCTCCAGTCACCCATTTCAGGGAATGTATTGAACACTGAAAATCCCTACCAGCCTGCATTTCTTTCCTCAGAAAACCTAGTGTGCTGGGAAGAGAAGAGAAGGGAGATACTGTGTTGTGCCTAGTGTAAGGTCAAGCTAAGGTACGGGCATGCACCCATATCTGAGAGCTGTGAGGTGCTGCCTAATTCCACAATGTACGTGTAACCTGAGGGATAGACTACATACATGGGATAAGAAGGAGGAGTTCCTCTGCTCCCATTCTGTTTAGGCTGTCTCCTGTCTGTGCTGGGATGCGTTTCGCCTGCTTATTTCATTATTTATACTGTTTACTTCTTCCCTTCACTGAATGGTACCATGATAGTAGTTTAGCCAGTGTCTCTGTGATTTTTGGTCAGCTGATGTTTCGAGTCTCATAAGCAGGCAAAATGCTGCAAGCTGGACACTGTTAACTGCAGGCAAACAGTATATAATAACCTGTGTGCATTTCCCCTAGAATAAAAGCAATGTGTAGTAACAATTGCAGCCCATTGTAAAATCTGTTTCTGTAATGCCTGCATTTTAGACTTTTGGACATAAAGCATCCCTTTGATGATTTTATGCTCAAAATTGCATATTGAAAAATGTGAAACATGTCTATTCATGTAAATTTTCAAGCCACTGTGTGTTATTTCATTTTCATAAGCCTTTATTAATAAATCTGGAACTTTCTTCAGATTTTATACTTTGAAAACTGTTTTCGTTTTCTTTGGTTTCTGTTAAGATCAGGTTATTTGGAAATGTGCTGTATGCATTCAGCTGCAGCAAAACAAAGCTTTGTATTCTGGCTCATCGCCTCCAATGCAGGGGCAGACAGGTGGTGATGTCCTGTCACCATGACTACATACAGCCCTTAGGGAGGGCTCTTGTAAGACGATAGTAATTCCTGAATGGGGGGAAGGGCATCAAGATATACTCCTTCTAGCTGTGGGTTCTTTTGTGTGGGTTGCACCTGAGTACACGCCTGCCCTGTCACGTGTGTGTGCTCCCTGAAATGCACTAATACATCACTGCAGACAGTGTGACAGGGGCTGCTCACATTTACCGTTTAAAGTCTTTACACGCATTAGAAAGGCAAAAGGATGATTCCAGTCAGACTGCCTGAGCTTCTGCATTTTATTGACCACAGGTTTTCCCAGTCGGGCACTTCAGAAGGAAAAGTATACCTGTGCTGAGGTGAAAGCAGGTTAATATGGCAGCGGTTTAGGGCGTTGGTCTGAATGGGAAGGGAGGACTCTGTGGCTGTGACCACATCTAGTGACAGAAAGTAGACGTGCCATGGTGGGAAATGTTAATGAGAGTAAATGGAAAAAGTCCTTCAGCTCTGCCTTCCCTCAGTATATCCCAGCAATTTAGGTGAGTAGAATTAAGAAGCTAGAATGTGCCTAGCACACACAGACCACCAGCTTTCGCTTGTGAAAGAGATCTAATAGCATTTTCAGTGATTAAATGTGGTTTGACCTTGTTGATGTCATAGCTGAAAAATGGGATTGCATCATCTTTGGCTTCAGATTCGAGTGGCTCAAAAAGTGCCACTTAGTGAATTGCCAGTATTTTCCCTCTACATGCTTCTCCATGGCCTGACCTGGCACAGCCTTGTATAAACTTCTGAGATCTGCCAAGACCGTAGCTGCAGTTGGTGTTGCTGCAGAATACTTGTCATTTTAGTTCCACTCCTCCATGGCAGCAGTGCAGGTAAACGTCTCTGCTACTGGCGGAAGCAATGTGTTTGAGTAAGGAGAGAGAAACTTGAGAGGGATGTAAGAGAGTTAAATAACATAAACTGCAAAATAGTAAAGGACTGTCAGACTTAAAGGGACAGAACAAGCTAAATGAAAGCTGGCCTTGTGGTTCAGAAGGGATTTTTTTGTTGTTTACATGACTGAAATTTTACTTTAAGGACCATGCAGCTATCACTCTGTATGTCTATATGTAATACCTGGTGAAGATGAGTTGTGGAAAAGAGTTTGTAATCTGTGATGATGTGCTGGTTTTGCCTGGGATAGAGTTAATTTTCTTCACAGTAGCTGGTATGGGGCTACATTTTGGATTTGTGCTGAAAACAGTGTTGATAATACAGAGATGTTTTAGTTACTGCTGAGCAGTGCTTACACAGAGTCAAGGCCTTTTCTGCTTCTCACCCCACCCCACCAGTGAGTAGGCTGGGGGTGCACAAGAAGCTGGGAGGGGACACAGCCGGGACAGCTGACCCCAACTGACCAAAGGGATATTCCGTACCATATGATGTCACGCTCAGCATATAAAGCTGGGGGAAGAAGAAGGAAGGGGGAGATCATTTGGAGTTATGGCGTTTGTCTTCCCAAGTAACTGTTATGCGTGATGGAGCCCTGCTTTCCTGGAGATGGCTGAACGCCTGCCTGCCGATGGGAAGTGGTGAATGAATTCCTTGTTTTGCTTTGCTTGCATGCATGGCTTTTTCTTTACCTGTCTTTGTCTCAACCCATGAGTTTTCTCACTTCTACTCTTCCGATTCTCTCTCCCATCCCACCGGTGGGGAGTGAGTGAGCGGCTGTGTGGTGCCTAGTTGCTGGCTGGGGTTAAACCACAACAGATGTTACTAATATTATTCAGTGTTGGAATTTTCAGCCTAAAGTTCAGCTAGGAATGCTGTACACAGACAACAGGAAGGTCTGCCTGATTCAAATTTAACATGGGCTGACAAAAAGAAGGAGAGTACAGTGCATGAGGAGAGTAAAGATGGGAAGAAACCCTGCCTTTTTAATGAGTAATTAATTAGAGAGAATTGGCTAAATGGAAGAAAAGACTCCAGCTAGTACTTCCTTGAAGTGTGTAAGTCCCCGTGGTGAGTGAATGAGAGTTACCACCTGGATCTTAGTTTCCCAAAGGAAGAGACTCTGTGTATGTTTTCAGTGCTGTGGAGGAGTGCGGGAGCAGTGTTGAGCTGCCGAGAGCGATTGGTCTCCTTTGTATTCCATCTTCAGATGCAGCAGTTCCTTCAGTTTGCTGTTTGCTCCTAATGATTCGGGAACAGAAAGAAGCAGTGACCTAGAAAATACAGAAATATCATTTTACTGTAAAATATTTGCAATCTCTAGCTTCAGCTAGACAAATTCTGCAGAATGATGAATTGGGAGCAGCCATGCTTGTAAACTGCATTGTCTTCCAAAATTGTCAGTTACCTATTTTAATCTGAAGTACAACAAGAAGCATTCTTGTATATATGTACAATCTGTAAAATAGAAGTAGAATGGTTAGAACAAGAAATACAGGCTTGCAAAATCGCTTTGAAAATTTACTAGGCCAGACATCAAATTGACCTGCCTGCTCCATTGACAATTAAATATCATAAATCACCTAGCTAAAAAACATTACTTGTTCTGGGCAAGTAGTCTGAGACTAATAAAACAATGGGGGGCTTTGTATTTTAGTTACCTACTAAGTTTTAGGACTTGTTCTTGCATGTTGATCATGAAGACATACAAGGTGTCAACATCAGAGTTCTGATGAACTCAGATCACGGTGTGCAAAAAGGCTGTAATCATGCTGCGTCTGGGAACTGAGAATTCCGCTATAGGGCTGCCCACTGGAGGCCAAGTACCCCTTAAGGCTCTTTGCACTCAGTATATATTTCCATATATATGGCCAGCAAGTGGGATGTTGCTTCATGTCCCCATTTGGAACTCTTGAAATTCTTCTGCTGTGTATCAGAAACGCAGAGGGCATGGGCAGAGTATGCAGGTAATTTAAATACCACTGCTGCCTTTCCGCATTTCCTATTGCACAACTTGGATGAACCAGATAATTTGTTCTCATTCTTTGGAAGAAAAGAAAAGAAAAAAGAAAAAAAAAGTGTGCTAAATGGAGCAGTTACAGGTTTTTATGTCTAAAACATATAATTGAAAATACATGTGTAAATTAAGCATTTAAAAATATAGACTCTGGGTTAAAATGCTGCATTATGAAACGAAGATAACAGTAAAATAAAAATCATTGCTTGTCCTCATTTCTGCACAAACTCTGCAACGCATGAATTAAGGATGTGCCTAGTGCAGATGGGAGATGTTAGTAACATCCTTTCTACACAGTGCACATTCATGGAAGTAGCATATGCTCTGCCAGTTTTGTCCCTTGTCACTTTCAGAGTTTGAAAAGAATGTGCTGTTCCCTGGTGCCTGGAGTTGCAGTAGCAAAATCCCATCCAAAGAATAAATGATACCTATGATATGTGTCCCACATGTTAGGATCTGACTATGCCAACTAAAACTACCATCCCTTTTTGATTCTGTATCTTTTTGTGTTTACATATTTCATTTAATGTTTCTTAGTTGAGAGAATTTATGCAGCTTTCCCATTGCATACTTTCACAAGCTTCTCAGATCTTTCTCTGCTTATTTGCATGAAGAGGTAGGATAAGGCCTTTGGTATTCAGCAGAGACAAAAAGCTGTTATTTTTTCTGGGTCAATCAATTTCCTTCCTTAGATCAGAGCTGGGATCTCTGAAGTGTATACCAGAACTGAGCTTCCTGCAGTCGTAAAATTAGACCCATCACTGTCATCCCCCTGTAACAGCAACAAGAGAAAAAATGTGAAGAAGTGTAAATTTTTGTGGCTGTTAACTCAGTCAATCAGTTCCAGTTCTCTGGGAAAGAAACTCATAATACAACCACTTACAGTGTTTGTACGACATAATTAAAAAACCTGTGCATGTTATCTTTGAATATAGCTGCTATTATATGCCATGTTGTTAAACTGCTGCATTTCGTTTGCTGGATTTGATATCACTGCATTAGACTGAGGGAAAAAATGGCATGACCCACTTTGATTTAGGATGGCCGATTTCACTCATTAAGACTGTACTTTGCTTGTACTTGGCTGTAAGCACATACCTGGGGCTATGCCTTCTGAAAAGAAACCCAACATTTCTACATTAGGAGACTGGTGGGGCAGAGTGTTTGTGATCCATGTACAGGCTATAAAGGTTTTAGAATAAAGAGTAAATAACCCTCTGATACTGAAATTCTCATGAGAGGCTTATAGTTTTATAAAAAAATAGGAATGCCATGTAAGGTCTGGTAAATGCTTTTTGTATTTTTTATAAGTGTTTCCTATACGAATGAAGAATGCCTTTTAGGGCTGATACCCTTTTTCCCCTTACCCCTTAATGCAGGTTATGAGAAAAAACATTAAATGGCTTTTATTGTACAGGAAATGTATTTGAAGTGTAGAATCCTTGGGAACGGATGCCTGCTTTACTGCTATAAATTGTTCATGATATGTCTTGTCTTATATGCATCAAGCATAGCACTTGCTGCAGAGGTGCATGTGATTTGTCTTCTCTCCTGAGAGATGGTAATTGGCTTCAGTTTACTTAGGCTACTGCAGTACAATTTATTTTCTTAGCTTAGCTGAGGCTCATGTTGCAGCATGTTTTCTTCTATGAGGGTGAAGTATTTAATTTGTAAAGTGGTGGAGAATATGTGTTGCATTACAAAGACAAAGCACATCCCTGCTCTGTGGTGTTTAGTGGAAACAGATCACAGCACTCCACCATCCTCCTTTACCATATCCTGTCTTGTTATTAAATTGTACATGAACTAATCATGATCTTTTAGAAAACATCCATTGTAACTAGCTCAGTAATTTGAACACATGACTAATGAACTGTGGTTACTATTTGCTTTGTCTATTTATAATGAATTATTTCTGTGGTTTTCAGCCTCAGTCACATGGTGTTATTTCTCTTTTCCGAGTCTTATCTCTGTCTGGATAACCAAACATTCTTCAAACAGGCAACATATAGAAAATAATGAAAACTTATTTGAAGTATAAGGTTTTGTTGTTAGTTCAGTGATCTTTTTTCCTGCTCAGATTTCTTTATGGTTTTTCAAATTTATCTATCTAGATGAAGAACTAAAGAGATGAACATAAAAATCACAACAAATGGCGCTTCAAGAGAGTTAGGCTCTTCAATGTAAAAATATTCACACAATTGTAACAAGTCATGTAGCAATAATAATGATGTAACATGTAAGTCATACACTGGAGATGAATCCTCTGAGTGAGGGCTTTCTTGATTTTATTAATTCCCATCATAATTTTACATTCTACATGATTGACTTTTTTTTCAATAAAGTACAGTATGCAATTCATAATGGACTAAGAAGTGCTGAGTACTCACAATTTCCTTTAATGGATTAATGAATTTCACAGTAAATACATTTGACTACTGGGGATCCTAACTTGCCATAATGGCAGTCCCACTTATTGTTATTGTGGCCAGTCTCCTCCTCCTTGGAGGAAATGGGGTTTTTTTGCCACCACACACTGCGCTTTCCTCCTTTGTTAATATTACTTCAGTGCTGAATTAGCTTCAGTTAATTCTGCAAGCTCATTACTCTTTTATGACTGTGCACATGTTAGTAGTGCTGCATTAGCTCATGTGAGGCACTAGGACTTCTGGGAACACTTGCTTGGGAACAGCATTAAACTGTGCTGCCCTATGAATTAATTTGCAATGTACTGAACAAAAATATGTCTCCTTTCTGGGCATCCGTGTGGAATTTTTTTAATCTAAAACCCCATTAAATAAAAGCAGTGAGTAATGAACTTACACTACGAGAGTGACCCAGCTCTACTGTCAGCATTACTAATACTCTCGCTTTGGCAATACGTGACAGATAAGAGGTTTAATACAGAGTGGAAGGCATTTTGTCTGTGGCTGGACACGTTGAACATTCACCTGTTCATGGACATGGATCACTATAGTCATGCAATGAGGATTTTAGTAGCCAATAAGGGATCCTCCTTTGCTGACTGGAAACTGTGGAGAGGGACTACAAGAACAACCTGGTAGGAATATAAAACCATGCTTGACTGGGATAACCATCACTACTGGCTTGTCTAGTAGCATGTAGGGAGTTCTTTCAAGTGGCATTTCTGTTCAAATGCTCTGGAAGCATAGGAGAGGAGTGTGTAATGTGAGATTTAAATTATACAAACTCTATTGATTTCTGTGGGAAAAGAAATAGGTAGAAGGGAAGTTCACAGAAGCAGTAAAGGGTAATTAGGAGGACATACGTGCCCTCAAAGCAGTGAGCCTATTTCCAGTCCAGGATAAACCAAGACCCTCAGCCATTTCTGCTGGTCCAGGCCGAAAGCATTGTCAATGTTTTCCCACACACAGTGCTCAGTAATGAAGATGGGTACAGTAATCTTACTTTTACAGAGTACTGTAAGAGACTCCAGGTTCCTGAAAATTAATGATGAATTGTCATTCTTCATCAGAACACTTGCCAAACTGTTCACAGAGCAGAAGTTCTGCAGATATTAGGTGCTGTTTTGAACAGGTAATATGAATAAGAGTAAAATGCAATTGTTTGTTAGATTTGAAGTCAGGGACCAAAGAAGCAGAAGAGCTGCAAAAGTCTCTGGAAGTAAATTGAATCATTTATGAAGTTAGATAAAGTAGTCAGAGGAGTGGTGGAATAAATAATGTACATAACTTTGACTTCAAGGATTTACGTATTGACATTAACACAATGTGATGAGAGATTCTCTAATTTGGGCCTGGAGGCCAGGTACTTGTAAGGCTGCCCAGAGAACTGTGGAAGGCCATGTCTTGAACTTTAACCCCATATTCTAAGAGGGCCAGGGACCAGCTCCAGGAACTAATGGTATGAGCAGGCTAGACAATTCTGTGTGTTCTTGGTAAGGCATTTTTTCTGGTGTAGGTAAAGCCATTCCTGTAAGAAAATATGGTTTCCCTATTGCATGGTATACCACCTCAGAGACTCTGCTGCAGCGATTGCTGATGCTTATCATATTAGAGATCTTAATAGATTGTAGTGTTAGAATATTCCATCAGTTATTTCATGGCTATCCAAGCAATTTAATATTTAGCCAAAATATGGCTTATATGGCATAATATCCACAGATAAGAAAACACTGAAAACATGCCAGTGAGCAAACTCCAGGAATATTCTACTTACTGCTAATTTTGAAATATAATATTTTAAATTCAATAAGATAATATTGTGTTTCAATGTGCTATATCTTTCTGTCCTTGAACAGCATGAAGACATCCATTATAAGTCAAAAGTTACTGTGTAACATCTGGATATTATGACTATGAACACTACTTAACGCAGCTGACGTTCAGTGCGGTCCCTTTCTTGTGAGATCAAGTCAAATGGTATTTGTTACTTTTGAGATTTACTAGAATAAAAAGAATCACTGTACAATTAAAACCAACTTTTATCTGTTTGCGATAAGCCCTTTGGCTGAATGTTATACAGGACCAAATAGAGGAACTTTATTGGAGAGTTTGTTTGCATATTTAAGACTCATAAAACGTGGGCAGCTTTGGTAGCAGCAATATGGCAAACTAAAACAATACCTTAGGTACAGAGCAGTGCCTGTGTGGTTCAGAAGGGCTCTTGAGGGTTGACAGAAAGGCTGTTGGGGCAGAATGTGTAGGTGTCCTGTGTTATCCCCAGACAGTATGCTGGTGACGAAGTAGAAATCAAGGGCACGTGGTCAAAGTTCGCAGATTTCTTTTAAATTGTTTTACATAAAAGAAGTTAAAATGTGAAGAATAAGGTATTTAGCTCTAGTGATAAAGAAAGCATTCTTTATTTGTACCAAAGCCAGTTTTTATCTTGCTTTAACCAACAGAAGGACAGAGACAAAGAAAAATAAATACAATAAAAAAATGAAATCTTTATTTTTTGGCTCATTTGTAATATTGTTTACGTTGTTTATGATAATAACAATTTCCTGCATGCATTTCACCAACACATTACAAGTCAAAAGCATTTGTAAAAGAAAGATTCTACATTTAATGTTAGCTTGTGTATGAAACACAAAATGTCCTGATGTCCTTGATTATACAAATGTGCCATTTTGTTCTTGGGAAATATTGTGGATCCTATTTGTACAAGTCTAGTGCAGCGTGATTCAAAAATAATAAGAATAGGCTATGTAAACAGACACTGCAAGATAGCAAGGATTTAATGAACAATGAGACTATCTTGGAACTTCTGATGCAAACAGCGCTGGAAATTCGCACATTCCCCTAATACTTTCCTTGCTATGTCCTGTTACCAGATATAACTATTTGGAAACAAGCTGGGTTCCAGATTTACACAATTTACTTCACAATGAAATATATGCAAATATAATATTAAAACAAGATAGTCTACAAATACTCACTTTTTTTCTCATAGTGTGATGATGCCAGTTTGAAATTACCGTGATTAGAAAGTAAGCCAAGTGAATGAGGAAAGAAA
This sequence comes from Gymnogyps californianus, assembly GCF_018139145.2. Classification (NCBI taxonomy): domain Eukaryota; kingdom Metazoa; phylum Chordata; class Aves; order Accipitriformes; family Cathartidae; genus Gymnogyps; species Gymnogyps californianus. The sequence continues at coordinate 23,697,239 of NC_059477.1, read as the reverse complement.
TATAAGAAACAGTGATCTAAACTTGAAGACACTTTTCTTATATACAAAACTGTTGCCAAATGGTATTTCTTTACATTAGTTATATATGCTAACCACATTTTCAACAGGTTAAACAGTTTGCAATATGGCCTGTACAGTCTGATTCTACACCATATAGTAGCCACTTCAAATTTAAAATGCGAAACTAAAGAAGCTCATAAATAGCTGCAAACTATTGCTTAATGATTTGAAAGAATGAGGTCTGGTTGGACAATTTGATTCACTTCACCACTGACACATGGCTTCCTATAGTGGTGACTGTGGACAGTGGAAGGAGCAAGATACAGCAGCAAAAGCATTGACATGCGTCAGTGATACTCTCCAAACTATCTATAATGACGTAGAATACAACATGTCCTGTTGAGCTCTTGCGAAGTACCCATACTGTGGTACATATCTGATGCAAGTCAATGTGGCAAAGCCATTTAACTCTATGCTCAAATATGCACAACAGTATACCGTTAATATTTACATGGAAAAGGGTATTGTATTGATCCATTGGATGTTGGCCATAATGAGAGAAGACAGTAACTAAAGAACAGTCTAGGAAAAAATTTGAGCTGTTTAAAAAAAGAAAAGAAAACAAAAGAACTCCCAGGTATATTTTGGTGAAGCTATTTTTCCAGTGCAGAAACCGCACAATATTTTTTAAGCTGTGAATATTTTAACAAAACCAAGAACTTGTTCACGTTTAATGATTTGCATAAAAATAAGTCATTGCAGATTCCTGTAAATTGGAGGAGACTTTCCAGGCACATTAATGTGGATGCACATAATCTGGATGCAGCCATACAAGTAGTTAGAACGCCTCAAATTTAAGAGCAACCCTGAAACATGGAAGTTCTTAAAATCTTTAGCTTTATGCAATGTCATATTTGTATTTATGCATGATTGACAAGTGCAGCATGCCTATGCAAATCACTTCTATTTGTACATTATAGAGAATCTGAGAGTAGAATACCTGGTCCTCATACCTCTTTCCCCAACATAAAACCTATTACAAAAATAGTCACATATAATAGTAAACAACTTGTGAATTAAAAAATGATAAATACACTAATACTGATTTTGTAAAAATATGACAAATGTAGCTGTTGCATTACAAACAGTGAAGAGAATTACTGTTCTACATGTTTTGCAGTATGTGAAACACAAAAAAGTATCGCTTTGCACTCATTTCATGCTCCGTGTTCTCTGTGGAGCCACTTTTTTCCTCATTCTTAGCAGTGTCAGCTGTAGTGAAAACAGTAACCTCTTGTCAAGTTTGTTACCCTGATTCACAGAGTCACAGTTTGATGATGAAGGTTGACTGTTTTGTTATAGGCACTGACCTTAAGTATATATATAATGTATATATATGCACACACACGCGCGCACACACACACATATATATGTGTAAAAACTGTCAGTTTGGCATAAACCTCCTGCAGGAGTCCAGTTGATGCTTCATTCTCAAAGACTGTAAACAAGTTGTCCCACAAGCAGAATTCTTAGATCTTTATTTTTTATTTTCCCTGACATCTTTACCTTTGTAGTTCTTTTCTGCTTTATCTTTTTCATATTTTTCTTTGTCTGGCTTTGTTACACTGTCATAAGAAGGTGGGGAAGTTGTAGAGGAACTCTCATCTGTTTTTTCTGGAGTGGAGTTCCCATTTAGTTTATCAATAATTATCTCTTTTATAACTGGTCCATCTCCTTCTTTGTTTTTATTTCTGTTATATATACTAGACACCTTTTTAACTTTTTGCCTTAACAGGTAATGCCTGTAAGCACGCTGAATAATGACAGCAGATACCTCCTCCTGTTTTCGTTTTAATGTGGTTGTAATTGGTTCATAGGAGACTTTTGAAGGATTGGCTGCCATAAACCGATCTTCCATCTGTATTCTGAGGGCATCCATCTCCCCACTTTCCCCCAAAACACGCTTTGTGAAAGCAAACAAGATGTCAAGGCAGTGAATTCTGTCACCGCTTACCATGGGTAGATCCATTGCAATAAGCTGGACTTTGTTTGGTTTTGCTATAAGAAGAGGAGGATCTAATGAAGCTGCAAAATCTGATAGCTTACTGTATTCTATGAATTGTGTTGCATCGGGATCAAACTTCTCCCAGACTTCATAGAACATCTCAAAGTCATCCTCGCTCAAGGGTTCAGCGCTTTCTTCAGTAGCAACACTGAAGTTCTCCAAAATCACAGCAATGTACATGTTCACCACTACCAGAAATGATATGATAATGTAGCTGACAAAGAAGAAAATCCCAACGGAAGGGTTGCCGCAGTCGCCTTTCACAGAGCTCCCCGGATGATCTTTATGGGGGTCACAGTCTGGCTCCCCACTGTTAAGAATTGGGGCCAGCAAACCATCCCAGCCAGCAGATGTGGTAATTTGAAACAGGCAGATCATGCTGTTGCCAAACGTTTCAAAGTTGAACATGTCATCAATCCCAACTTCCCTCTTAACATAGGCAAAGTTGGACATGCCAAATATCGCATAGATAAACATGACCAGGAACAGCAGCAGACCAATGTTGAACAAAGCAGGAAGAGACATCATCAAAGCAAAAAGCAGAGTGCGGATTCCCTTAGCGCCTTTAATGAGACGCAGGATTCGACCGATTCTGGCAAGTCGGATGACTCTGAATAGTGTGGGGGATACAAAATATTTCTCAATCATCTCAGCTAAGAACATACCTAGAGAGAAAAAAGTGAATATTTAAAATATAATTTTAAATTTGTTCATTCATTACCTATAGAAACATTTATTTATTGCTGTCTCCAAAACAATCAGTATAGGGAGTCTATGTTATAGCAAAACATCATACAAGTTATTACGTTTTATTGAAAGCTGTTATTAAGGTGAAAGCACCTTCCTTATGTTGAAATGCTATCTAGGAGAAGGGACATAAGTAAAAGGAAGAAGACTGCTTGTGGCAAGGTAGCTAGTGGCTGTCTAAGCTTTCAGTTATTCCTGAAGCAGCCTGGAAAGAGAAGTTTCTGTCTTAGATATAATTAGTTCTTGAAGCTGAGCCTATTACCACTGTCTTTATGAAGGACTACATTGGCTTAATTTCTGCAAATTAGTGATTTTTTTTACCTGAGGATCTACACTGTATCAGCAAAGCCTCTCTTAGGTGTATCACTCTTTAAGACTTAAGTTTTGTCACACAACTCATTTGCACCTCGGAGAGTCATTAGATTTTAGTTGACAGAAATCTAAATATTCACCAAGACCTTAGTTAGCAAAAGCAATTAAAAATCTCACCACCTTCACTTACTTTTCAGTTTTAGTACTGAAAGCAAACTTGTGGTTAGTTTGCATATACCACTAGACATTCCTCTTTATATTTGTACCTGTTAATCTAATGTGCCAAATAGTTCCTTTAATGTCTTTTGATGTGGAAGATGACAGTGAATCTAATGGGAGAGATAAAAATCTTATATACAACATTTCATATATTGTATGCTATAAAGTGTGGAGATCTGAATCAACATGTAAGTCATAAAGGAAACAGAAAATTTCATCTTCAGTATCATAACATTCTTGAAACAAATGTTCCCTTTTCCATCCACTAGTTCTTTCTTGAAAGGGAATTGCTCTTACCTACTATGGAGAGAATGACAACCACAAAATCAAAAATATTCCAGCCTATAGTGAAGTAGTAATGGCGAAGTGAAATCAATTTCAGGACACATTCTCCAGTGAAAAGGATAATGAACACAAGGTTAATCCGGGATAAAATTGTTTCCATTTCTTTACTCTGGTCATCTGTTTCTACCATCATTGTGACCATGTTAAGGCAGATGAGTATCATGATGCTGATGTCAAATACTTGTTTGGTTACAAAATCAAAGACCATGCCTTGGAATTTGTTCTGCAAATCAAAGATTGAATACAGTTTATACTCTGAAAATATTTGTCTTTACAAATGCCAAATGGGAAAGCAAGTCCCTGCAAGATTTAGGACTGCAGAGCAAGACCCATTCACAATACATCTGTTAATATATACCAAACCCATGCTGGTTTATGTCTCATCCTGTTAGAGCGGACCAAGAAGTGTACCACTGTTGGCTGAAGGGACGGGAAGGGAAACAATGCAATAATAATAGTAATAACATTGACAATTGATATTATTGGTGTAAAAAAGGTGGTATAACTTGATACCCAGCAAGAGTACCAGCCAAATAGAAACTCATTTTCTTATCTGTATTCTTAGCGGGTTTTAGAATACTAACCCCCAGAGATGTCTCTCGCTTCCTTAAACTAATTGTGCTTGGTGAGATCGTTGGACCACTGAAGTTACATGTCTCAAACACACTATGACTGCAGTCATGGTTTAAAGTTTTCCTTTAGTACTTAGCTAAATGTTTATTGCCATATGTCTTTCCTTAGAAAGGCTGTTTTTAGCCACTCAGTGCATAAGGTGCAACAAGTATTTTATTTTTTCCAAACACTGTAGGTGTTCAGTAAATAACAGAGTAGTTTCTTATCTTGGAGACAAATTTATCCTAGTTTATGCTTTACTCCCTAGGGCATTCTTCTATTCTGTGAGATTATCTGCATCTGTCTTTCTCTTTCACATTAGGTGACCACTGCCCCCTTCTGTCTTCAACAGCAAGGGCCAGTGCATCACCATTTCCTACAAATTCTCTGGGAGGAGAAAAAACAGAAAATTAAGTTTATCCATGGCTAAAAAGAACCAATAAATGATCCAATCAACTGTACTTTTCTAGGACTTACGCAGGGAATTATGAAATTTATCACATTAACCTTATTAAATACTTCAGACTGTATGTTTTTAAATGAAACATGAACAATCTAGTCCGCTGAATTAAAAAAAAGGGGACAAATTCTACCTTTACAAGAAAATAAATGGAAAAAATATTTTCTTTCCAGACATATAACCTTCTCTTGTTGGCTAAAATCATATTCCCAAATGAGTATTTAATATTAGGGGTATTAAAATCAAATCACTCTTACCACTGGCCTTGGTATAGGTTTCTGTGGCTTTTTGGATCCCAGTTTTTTCATTGCATTGTAATATTTCTTCTGTTCTTCTGTCATAAATATATCCTGACCTCCAAAGTAAAGAAATAATATCAAAACTAATTACTATCATGTCCACACATACAACATTTAACTACAGTTTGTGTCTCTGTAATATATTACATTTATATTTGATTTATATAACAAAAGTGGTTTTTTCAGATATGTATAGTGCGGATGCTCATATGCATTCCTAACACACAAAAAAACACCCCTTACTGGTGCCTTGTCAGGCCGATGGTTGAGTTTTTCCAGTGTCTTCATGCTCACTTTTGCTGACACAGCTAAAATGATTCTTACTATACTGACGCTGTTAAATAACTTGCTGATTAGGATATGTTTAGTGCATAGGAGCCTGACTGGTGCCTTACATGTCCTAAATTCTAGGTAGACTTTTAGGATTACAGCTAGCCAGGTCTAAAAGTGGGGTAACTTTTTGGCACAACTTGTGTCAAGGGAGGTTATTTGGGTCTAATCTGAGGGTTTTAATGACAGCAAAAAAATCACCTGTCCTGGTTTCGGCTGGGACAGAGTTAACTCTCTTCTTAGTAGCTGGTACAGTGCTGTATTTTGGATTTAGTGTGAGAATGATGTTGATAACACACTGATGTTTTAGTTGTTGCTAAGTAGCGCTTATCTTAAGCCAAGGACTTTTCAGCTTCCTGTGCTCTGCCAGCAAGCAGGTGTGCCAGAAGCTGGGAGGGAGCAGAGCCGGGGCAGCTGACCTGAACTAGCCAAAGGGGTATTCCATACCATGGAACGTCATGCCCAGTATATAAACAGGGGGGAGTTGGCCGGGAGGTGCAGATCACGGCTCTGGCATCGGTCAGCTGGTGGTGAGCAATTGCATTGTGCATCACCGTTCCCCCCCCCCCCTTTTTTGTTATATTCCTTTTCATTACTATTATTATTATTATATTTCATTATTACTATTGTTAGTATTATATTTTACTTCAGTTATTAAACTGTTCTTATCTCAACCCATGAGTTTTACTTTTTTTTCCTTTCCTCCACCTCACCCCACTGGGAGGGGGGAGGGGGAAGCGGCTGCGTGGTGCTGAGTTGCTGACTGGGGTTAAACCATGACATCACCTTTGATATAAACTTAAGAAAACTAATACGAATCATGCCATAACACATTATTAATTAAAACACCACTGGAACCTTGACTAACTCAAATTAGCCTTTGTTTGCAGATGCAAATGCTGCCAGTCAGATGTGCAACTGACTGACTGCATTTCAGTATAAAAAGTAAATTGTGATTATTGATGAGTCTGAACTAAGTCAGATGGAAACACAATGTCAAAATCACTGTCTGCTAAACTGGGTATCAAAGCCCAAAGCATGGCATAATTGATAGAAACTGAGGAAGTAGCCACAGACATGTTTATGGCTTTTTTAAGAAGCTAAAGAATATTTTCACAAGTAAGAATTTCTGTAGTTCGCAATTGACTTTTGCCATAGATTGTCTTTCGTACTGCTGCTTTTTATCTGGTGATCGGATAAAACCAAATCATATGAAACTGCTTTTTCACAGCATACAAAGATTTAGAATGATCCTGAGGTTCTAGTTCTTTTTGGCAGTTGAAGGCTAAGAATCATGAGGCTTCAAAATATTTTATATGTGATTATTTCTATTTTTAGATTTTTAAAGTTATTTTAAATAAAACGATATGCATTATCAATATAATTATTTTAAACACACTTGTATGTCAAATGTGTACAGAAAAAATATCCTTCCTTTTATACCTTTGCTTTATTATTGCTAATAAATTATAGATTGTATTTGGGTCTAACAAGTTCATCTCATTTCTCACAAAAGTGTCAGAAAAATAGAGCTCTTCTGTACACATTTTTACTTGTATCTTTAAGCCTATTCATGTGAGGTCTGTTGGACTTACGCTTAACCCACTGTTTAATCAGTTTGCAGAACTATTATCTGTTGTATGAACACAATGCCATATTGTATCTTCATTAAGTGTCAACAGTTTATAACATTAAAATTAATTTATCTTAATTCTTTAAAGTTAATTAAAAAAGAAACTCTTCCATGGCAGATAATATTACATCTAATCAAAAGGATAATGCACATTCCCTTGCATCTTCATTTTAGCTCTTACACAATTTGCAAATTATTATGAACTGACTCATGATTTGTCCCTCTTTGCTTGTCAAAGTGCTGAAATGTGAAGGTCAAAATCACATCCACAGATTTAACACAGATTATATCAAAAAAAGAGACATTTTTATTCAAGGACTTGAAATAACTTTTGATTTTTATTAGCTTTACATAAAGAAGTTATTACTTCATTATAGCTAATAATTTATAGCACTATGGAAACATTTTAAATACTTATCTTCTTTTTCTGTTGGTTGAAGTTGTCTATAATGACACCAATGAAAAGATTCAAGGTAAAGAATGATCCAAATATGATAAAGATGACAAAATAAAGATACATATACAAGTTGTCCTCATACTTAGGTTGATCTTCTACCTGCAAAATATTATAAATTTTATTACCCATGAGAATACTAGATGTAAAAACCAATGTGTATAATTTATGAATAGGTATATGCTATCTCAGCTAGACAAGCTATAAATTGCACTCAGTTATTAAAAAGACCCGACATGTCCATTCCAATCAATATTTGGAGAACTGGAAGCTGACAGAATGATTACTCATATGGAATTTTAAAGTAAATGTGCACACAGATATGTTTATGTATGTACATATACACAAAGTTCCTCATACAGAAGGAAGAAGCAATGTGGGACTGAGAGCAGTTATTAGTACTTAAAGTTTTAACAGCACAAATCTAAATATTTTATACCGTGTTCAGTATATTTTCATGCAACAGAATGAATCAATTTTACTAATACCTAAATCTCCCTGGAACTCTTTTGGTCTTACATGAGTGCTCTTACATCCAGCTAAGAAGAGATGCTTTCAATAAATTTCTATTGAGTATATGTTTTGTGAAATCCATTAAATTGAGGCAAATTTCTAAGGAGGATTTTGTTATTGTCTCAATTCTTCCGGATGCCACATCTCAATGCCTGCACCTCTACTGCACAATGTGCTAAAGTGTAGAAACGCTGAAGTTAATGAAACAGGATATATTACTCTGGGAGATGAATATCACCATGTGATGACAGATATTACTAATGTGACTATAACCTACGTTGTATAGAACTAGTTCAGGCATCTGTGTTGCACTTTTTTGTACAAGGTAAACATAGTTTTAGTTTTGTAGCCAAGATAAAATTCTAATCCCTAGAAAACTTAACAGATGACCTTCAACCCTAAAATCTAATTGCACTTAAATAGCTAGATAATGTAAGTGCTCAACCTAAAGAAACAATGAAATGCACAGTTACAGATTATAAAACAAGATTAATATATTCAATATCCAATAATTACAGTACATAATCTGAAATTAATTCAAACTCATGATTACCAAAGGAAGTGGTTAAAAAACCTCTTCTTTGTTTTTTTCAGTAACGTAAGGTTTTCCAAAAAAAGTCCAGTTAAGTTAATTTAACTTATTTGGCTAAACAGAAGTGTCCTGGTTTCGGCTGGGACAGAGTTAACTTTCTTTTTAGTAGCTGGTACAGTGCTGTGTTTTGGATTTAGTGTCAGAATGATGTTGATAACACACTGATGTTTTAGTTGTTGCTAAGTAGCGCTTATCTTAAGCCAAGGACTTTTCAGCTTCCTGTGCTCTGCCAGCAAGCAGGTGTGCCAGAAGCTGGGAGGGAGCATAGCCGGGGCAGCTGACCTGAACTAGCCAAAGGGGTATTCCATACCATGGAACGTCATGCCCAGTATATAAACAGGGGGGAGCTGGCCGGGAGGCGCGGATCGCGGTTCGGGAACTAACTGAGCATCGGTCAGCGGGTGGTGAGCAATTGCATTGTGCATCACTGGTTTTTTTCTTCCCCCCCCCCCCTTCTTTTGTTGCATTCCTTTTCATTACTATTATTATTATATTTCATTATTACTATTGTTAGTATTATATTTTACTTTAGTTATTAAACTGTTCTTATCTCAACCCACGAGTTTTACTTTTTTTCCTTTGCTTTCCTCCACCTCACCCCACTGGGAGGGGGAGGGGGAAGTGGCTGCGTGGTGCTGAGTTGCTGACTGGGGTTAAACCACGACAAGAAGGCAGTGGGATTAATTCTTTCCAATACAAATTCTAAGATTCATGAAGTTACATAGAAGTTTGTTTCTAGACTAAATATATCTGGAAAAAATATGTGTTGGTGCTGCTTATAATTCTTAATGTTATTGTATGTGTAGCTGTTTAAATTCTATACTCTATATCAGAATATAGCCAACAGATGATCTTTGAAAGTCTTACACTTACATCTCGGGAATCAACAGCAGCATACATAATATCCATCCATCCTTTGAAAGTAGCCTAGAAATAAAATATAGTTGTTTATCTTCCCTATAAAAATTCATAATGTGGAAAATAACTTTTAATAAAATCATATCTAAATTTATAAACCACATTTAATAACACAGGCATAATAAAGTATTTTTCATAGTAATACTAGTTTTTCTGAGACACTATTATTTAGGTATTCCAAAAATATTCAAAATCAGGCTCTGAAGGTCTCAGCAAGGGCACAGTGTGCTTGGAGCTGCAGATGCTTACTTTGCCGATGAAGAATGGTAGACTCAGATAGACATTAATGCTGGAGATGTTCAGGTAGAATCTACTAGAATAACTTATAGTGACAGCCATTTTATCACGTTTACAGCATGAATTGGTGGAGTCAGCAATACAACTTCTGGACAGAAATCCACATGCATCTGAATGTTTTCTGCTATGGCTGAACTGGCATGGTATTTTTAGAAATGTTTTAATCACACATAACTTAAAGGAATAGTCTCTCTTCAAAATCAAAATATACATTGGTTCTTGAGGGATAAGATTTACAGAAGACCAAAAAGTGAACTGTGAAAGACCTGTGATTAACTTCTATAAAACTTTGGGCTGAGTTCCTATAGAGACTTCATCTAGGTAGAATAAAGGGTAAAAACAATCTACCGTCATTGCTCTAAGGAGGTGATTTTCATGGACATGGACTGTCCACTTTCTGAGGAACAGCAAAGGGTTGGTGTGACATGCTAGTTGAAGGTGTGAGTGCCTGCCCATTAGCCAGGGTTTCCAAGCTTATTCAAATGAAGAAAAAAAGAGCTAAAAAGCCTGTGAAATGAACAGATAAAGAGCATGTCTTCTGAGGAGATTCAGGAGAGGAACCATCCCAAGGAGTATGTTTGCATCTGTGCTTGCCAGAAGTAGCTCGGGTACTTTGGTACAGCTGCTAGTTTTCACAGCAGAAAACTTGCACTCTGGGAGTGTTCATGTCCTCCTGAATCTTGCAGTGCAATACAAATTTGCTAAGAAGGTATGCTTGGAGCCAGGCTTCACAGATCCTTCTGGCTCAGTTGACAATTGACAGCCATTTGGTGCACTTTGCATAGCAATATTAGAAGAGGAGCAGGGTTTGATAAGAGCAATAAATACAGGAGAAGAGTGGAGGGAGAATATTAATGGAGACAATCAGCTGAAGAGGTGACATGATACATGCTCAAGGATCCCTTAATCTCTGCAGGAAAAGTAAAGGGCGGAAGGGAATATTTGAAAAGGAAAATAAAGAAAAATCAGAACAAAAATAAATAAAGAGAAGAAGAACGAAAGGTCCACAGCAGTGATGTAGTAATTAAAGACCAACACTGTCTGGATGGGTCACAGGGATGACAGTCAGACACAGCTTCAAGAGACTAGAAGTTTTTCTTACACATCTTCAGAGGCAAGTTTTGGTAATAAGATGGTTCACTTTAATTTCTAGTACAAGGATAGCAATGAGAGCTGAAGTCAGAGAATTAGAATCATCATTCAGTACTACTACTCAGCACATGAGAGTCACATTGCCTTTAGAGGCAAAACATTTTAAGTCAGGTAGTTAATTTGGGAATTAAGGTCAGCTAGGGATACTGACCTGCTCTGGGATAGAAGGGACAAGCATATCATTCTTAGATAACTTGGAGATATCAGAGCAGTAACAATCCCATGACATTTCTGACATCTTTTCATACAGTGAAGCTGTATGTCAAGTTATAGACAAGTGATTCTACAGAGCTCCATCATCTAAACATAATTGCTTGCTTTCTTGCTTGTGTTTTGGGTCAGATACCAGCTATCAGAAGCCCCATTCTAAGCCAAGGAGCCTGTAAAGAGCTAAGGTCTTTATTCCTCTGGCATAATGAAAAGGTATGCTCAGTACCTAGAACAAAGATGTTTCTGTACCACAGTGCATAGGAAAAGGACTTGAAGGGAAAATACAATTTACAGACTTCGTATAAGTAGCAGTAATTAATAGAATGAATGTCATGCAATACAATAACATCTAATACTTCACAAGGATAGTACTATAAGTAACATAATATTTATTTAGTATATTATAATGACTCTTTAACAAGCATTAATGGAATATGATAGTTATAAATCATGAGTCTTTTTTGTGATGAGTATTTGACATTTTCCTATTTTACCCACAGTTTATTGTCTTTGTAGTTTCATGTACTTATTAATGAAATATATTTATTTTAGTAGCAAGTACTGTTTATCTGCAAACATCAAGAGAAAGTGTAATATGATTAATCAGACCTAATACTCAATTAGGATCTGTCTATCAGTAACTATCCATATTTTTCCCATGGGCAGCTCCTACTTCTCTCAGAGGATTTCAGACCTCTTACACAAGTATTATGATAATAGAGAAAGAATTGGCTCCATGCTACATGAAACATTGGGTGCCCTAATCTCAGATCTTGCATTATTTGTAATTCCTTTCCCTAAACCCACTTCCAGGTCTGGAAAATCAAGCCCCTATTAAACAAATATCTGCACTGGACATACCAGGTTGATATATTTTTATTTTTATGATCTAATTTACAAACTAGTTCCTTAGATGAGTATAGACATGAAGAAAAATCCACTCTACCTTGACCAGGCTGTTGACAAAAGAAAAATTATTTCACAGTGCCAAAAGTGCCTAGATTAATGGATTTTGACTGTGAAAGAATGTTGCTGTGGATGCATAATGATACCTGGGAACAGATTATGTGGGAGGCACTGGCAGAAGTTGCTCACTTCAGACCAGACAGTCAGTTAGGATGTCTGCCCTCTTTTAAGCTGCTGTCTGCCCTCCTGTCTTACAAGGTAACTGAGCTCATAAAGGAGGGGAGAAACCTTTTTAATAATTAGAGGGACCTCTGAGCCTTGTCCACCATGACAAGACTCATGAAATACATTCCTGAAGTTTATATTGTGCACCACTAACAAGATTCTTGTACTTTTTTCACTTATTATTTTCACATTGTTATCATCATCATGAGACTGTATTCCCTAGCCTTGGAATGGAAAGTTACTGTCATTAATACAAAAATTACAGGTAACAATGCAATAGAGTTGTGTAAGCTGTACATCATTGCTATGAAGAAATTATTCCACTAAACAGCCTTAACTTGCCCATTTTTCCTAGACTTCTTTAAAAAGAGCAAAAAGAAAATATATAAATTTACTTACTACTTGAAGCAGAGCAAGATATCCAGCTCCTACATTATCAAAGTTTACTTTCACATTTTTCCATCGGGCACTTTGATTGTTTTTTATGAGTTCCTCACACTGAGTATAATTGTTGACATCACTGACATCAAACATCTCACCAGTTGTGGTGTTGACACAGTGATAGAATTTGCCAGCAAACAGATTTACTCCCATGATGCTGAAGATGAGCCAGAATATAAGACAAACCAGCAATACATTCATGATAGATGGGATTGCTCCTACAAGGGCATTTACAACCACCTAGTGTACAAATTAGACAAAATAGCCACTTAGTTTATGAACAGAAAAAAACCCAACCTTTAAAAATGTTAAAACAGTATTAATATGTAATGGACAGTTAAAATATTACATTAAAAATTTATGAGGGAAACGTCATTTAAGGTTCAATAAAAACACTAATGAGATTGCAAAAAGCAAGAAATAAAATAATATGGAAACCAAGACAATGCAAACGTCTAAAAAAACCTCAAAAAGCAAAAGAAAACCTGTTAGTAGCAAGATGGATTCTTAGAGTTTGTGTGCTCTAGAGAAAAAGAGAGAAATAAACGTTAAATTCCAACAATACAAATCAAAATCTATAAATAGAAAATAAACCAGAAAAAGATCAAAGAATGATGATGTGGAAGACTGAATAAAAATGTCTGCATGTAAAACTATCATTGCTAATTATTTTAGTCTCAGAAACTTTATGTATATATTGACATCAGTTTATTTTAGCATCTACATACAACGTAACATAATTAAGCATATCTTATTTATTTTTTATTAACAGCATCTGCTGTAAGTCTTGGTTTTACATTGCCTGGCTCACTATAGTTGCTCTTACACTTATCCGTTAGGGTTTTTGTTTAATTGGCTGCATTTAATACAGTTGAGCTACTCTATATGGACAAGTGACAGTAAAAGATCAGATGAAATCCCTTGACAAAAATTTTCTTTTACTTATTGTGATTGAACTAAAAGAAAGCTGCAGATATTCAGACAATAATTTTCTACCAAATCAGTAGAGACTGCAGTAGTTTTTTGTGTATGTTTTGAAAATAGTAGTATTTTTCAATTCACTAATTTGACTGAAAGTAGCCTAAGATCAGTAGAGGTTTTGCCCATTTATTAGATAGGGACTTACATGTTGTTTGCAATGCAAATGATGTAAAACATAGTGGTGATGGTGATGTGCCACAGGACAGACTCTGCTACACTGGCTAGTGTGGCTACCTCTAGAATATCAGCAGCCTCAACCCATAAAGGAACCACACTATTTATTTGGAAAGTTAACACCTATGACCAAACTATAAACATGTATTGTAGCATCTGGGTATTTTGAGGTGGAAGATTAAAAGGAGATTTCTCAATAACATTACCTTGTTCATTTTTTATAGATCAGTTTTTCCAGGAAATAGTATAGTCTGCATTTTCAGCAGACAGCTTGTAATAGGTTGGGGCGGGGGGGAAGGATTTGTCAGATTGGCAGAATATGAAAATAATAATTTCCTCAACAGGAAGGATTTAGCTGTGTAGGAGGAGAGGTAAGATGGCAGCAGATGCATTCATATGAAGTAAAGGACACTAGCTGAGAAAATTATTTCCCATCTTTCCCCTTCTATACTTCCAACCCCGTGCTTATTTCAGGTATCTGTTCAAAGAACCTTTCCCTAATACTAGCGCATTTATTGTGGGATTTTTTTCCCCAGGCAGGTAGACAGGGAGCCACAGGGAAGTTTTAGTTCCTGGTGTGTCACTGTTGTCAGCTTCTTCACCTTTTTTTGGTTTGGTTTGGTTTGGTTTCCAGCTAATCCTGTTCCATCCTGAACCACTGACAAACTAATGGAGAATAGAAGTTAGCTACAGAAATTTATAAAATAAAGTCCCCAGCTAAACTGGAGAAAAAAACCCCAACCCTCTGTTCTAAAATTTCTCATGTCCTTTTACTGTTCTATATAGGTCCACAAATCAATGGAAATTTTAACAGTCAGGGGGCTGGGATAACACAACTATGCAGCAGTGAGCAGGCAAATTTAATGAGCTCAAGGTCTAATCTCCCAATGTAAGCTGTATACATGTCTTGTGTATAAGGACATGTTGGAATGCCTTTTTTCCACACATTTTTGCATGCATTCCCATTCTGGAGTTCTTTGCAGAAGGCATGAGTATCATACTTCTACATTAATTTTTGTATGCATACATTCATTCATTCAGACTCATTCATTTTATCTCACCCTCATTCCTTCAAATCGTGACAAGGCTCTTAAAGGTCTTAAAGCTCTTAATGTCCGAAGCGATTTAATGGCACCAAGTTCAGAATAGCCCAAAGCATTGGCTATTAAACTAACCAATGAGACCTATAAAAATACAGAAAAAATATTATTGTAAAAATTGTTCTACACTATTTATTTAAAAAGAATGCAGATTCAATCAACAGAAGGACACAACAGTGACACCATTCTTGCTTATAGTGACATTGGAGGCCCAATCCCACAATTTTCATACTTGCTGGAAAGGCAAGAGGTCATATGAAGGCATGTTTGAAAAACGAATATATGCTATTAAATGTCTATTATAGCTGGATAGGGTTTAACAGTCAGATGGAAGCACACTGTTGGTGAAGGATAAAATTTTCAGAAATACGTAAAGACAAAATAGCCATACTTTCAGTAACTTCATTAAGGTTCAACCTTCCAAGCAATTTAAAATTCTGAATATATTAGGATAGTTTATTAACTACTGACAATATTATTGATATCTATAATCACTAATAATATGCTAAATAATGTAGTGGTTAATTAGCTTTTGCTATAAATATCACTTCTAAGTCAAACACTCAGTTCACAGCAACAATAGCCAGGGTACCTATGAAACATATGTTGACAGAGGTGGTACTTTCTCACTTGCCTGACAACTCTCTCAATTTTTTTTTCTCTTCTAAGTATAGGAAAATATTATGAGATGATAGATGCTAGCATTATAACAGTAAGTGCTTTATTATCTACAACAGTAGTGAGCTCCTGATTCACATTACCGGGATTTTATTATAAGCCAATCCACTTCAGGAAGGAGCAATTAATTTGTGTCTCAAATGGAACTGAGTTTTAAACAGTGTTAATGTGAAAGAATTTAATTTACTTACTTTGAGCAGTTTTGGAGACAGGAGTGGGGAAATATCATACCTTACTCATCTTTTATTCAGTTCTACCACCAAAAGCATAGAAGACACATAAATGAACATAGGCATACTTCAGTGCTTGAAAAAATCCCTCAAATGTTCATTTCTGTACCTCAGTCTAGAGAGTTCTTGAAATAATTGGCTGTACAGAAATAGGCATTCGCTGATAATGGTGGTAAGATTTTGCCTATTATATGAAAAGGTGGTTTCTTATGTTACTTGTATCCATAAAGAACAATTAGATGAATCACAAACACAAGAGTTACAAGATCATGTCTCAAAAGGACAATCTGAGAGCAGAGAGAAATCAATTATTCATTACTATGTTGCTATGTATGTTAATCTAACAGAAAATAGTATTTTAGTGAATTCATATCACTGTACCTTTCAACTGGATTACATGTCAGGATGTAATTGTTTTATCAAAGGAAAGGCTTATTTTATTGCTGTAATGGAGAAGTTTGTAAAGGAACTTGCTGTGATTTATAAGCATATTAAGAAGAAAATCTTACTGATTTTCTGTAGTAGGTAACTAAAGTCTGTTCACTTACAAGAGATAACATTATTGTTTCTACCATTACATTAATTATTGTCATTAATTGTTATTAACAATTGTCATTAATACAATTTATTTCTCCTGTGATTCTACAGTGAGAGAGTTCTTTTTTATCCTTAGCCGCCTTTAATATATTCCAGAGATAACAAGACATGGAATTCTTTGTATTTTTAATAGAATATTCATTGATTCACTCACATCAACAAGATACCCAGACATGATAATAAACTTTAGTGTAAAGACAGCACATTTTACAGATTAAAAATAAACTATGAAATATATATTAAAAAAATATGTCTCTCACTGGGAGAGCAAGACATCTCTCTTAAAATTGAACTCACATTAATGGCTCCTTCATTTTATACTTTTCTCCCCAAACTAGCACTGTGCCTTAGCTATCTTTCACAAACAAGACTTCATACAAGATAGTTACATAGCTGTAGCTCCTGTAACTTCAGTGGCATTGTGTATATTGGCAGGTTTTAGGTTCTGATTGTAAGTTATTCTCCAGCGTAGTTTGTGCTTTCCATTTCAACCTATTTATTTGCAACTTTCTTACCATGGTGCTAGTGCTCTTACATCATAAACCTGAAATTGTTTCACAGAGAAATACTTCATCTATTGTAAATAACACGTTTTCCTCTGAAGGACAGTTCAAATGAGAGGCAAAGATTTCCTTGGAATTCTTTGATATTAAATCTATTGTGTATACAGCATAAGTATATACAGCTGTTCTGTACTGCTCTGGTTTTCTTAGTCTTCTTAGCTTGATCTTCTGTCATCTGTTCCACCTGTTTTGTTGCTAGTAGGTGAGAAAATAAATGTCTCTGTACACTGATAAATAGATTAATTTCTTTCTTTTGAGATACGAATGCATGCAGATGCAGTAATTTTAAGAAATGAAAATGAACTCAAAATCATGGGAAGAATTTTTACATTCCTCTCCTAAAACTGGAGGGTTGTATGTCCACATTTTTGTGTACAGATCTTCTAAAGTAGACTATCTGTTGAAAAAAATGTTTTGAAACTTAGCAGTCACAATAAGCCCTGCTCAAGATCTTCAGTCAGGGTTGTCATCTGAGCCAGATTGTTGGTCATACAGCTTCACATCAACTTTATTTCTGTTTAGGCCTAAAATTTTAATCCATATGAATTCTGTGCTACTTGGTGAGGTGGCTAATTTATGTGATTTGATTCCAGGTCCTCAGTGGCATATGGCCCTCCACACTTCCAACACTGCTTATCCTATCTTTCGTGTAGTTTAAGTGTTCAGGTATTACACTTAACTAGGAATAAAAATAAACTGCAAGATTTAAAAAAAAAAAAAAAAAAAATAGATACTATATTATCGGTTTTCCAGGTAGGCATTTTTGACACTCTTGGAGACAGGACACTGGACCCAATGTAGCCCTTCTTATGCCTTATGTAGCCTTCCTTATGTTATGGTCCCATGCCAATATAATATAATTTTTTCTATATGTACTTGGTGAATAATCCTTAATTTATGGCATTATACTGGCAAGTATTCAAAATTCATTTTGTTTAGATGCATAATTGCAAGCTATGATTCTGTTCCCTAACTCACTGAACAAGAGCCTTAGGTTTCATGCATATATCATCTCAATATCCCTTTGAATTAATTAATTAATTTCGTTAATTTCTGGATTATCCAGTGTTATCATAGTGTACCATGTTAGGATACACATAAAGCCATATGAGAGAGTCTAGGAAGACAAAGTGACATCTCTTTCTGTATCTGGTTTCCCAACACATCAATAGGCTCATCTTCTTATTTCTTCTTATTTTTATTATGAAGTTGTCCAGGCAGCAGTTGCCTCTTACTCTGTACATACAGCAGTTAGTATATTAGTATAATGTGACCCTGATCTTTTCCAGAATGTTGCTGCTGAGTTAATTATTCTGAAAAGCTAATAAAAAGGTTGAGAGCACGGTTTAATTAAATTACTTTAACTGCTTTAACAAAAACTATGAAACATTTTTAGCTATATGAAGAAATATTATATAAGCCATCAATATGACCAACTTTTAATGTACAACAAGCCCAATTGGAGGGTTGTTTTGCTGCATTGAATTGTTCAAAAACTGTACCCATTGGAATTTTATCAGGCATGAGCAATTTCTGGAAGGTCAAAGATTTCATTCCACTTAGAGATTCATTACTGCCCCACAGTATTTGGCAAATACATGATTTGTGTTAAATGTTACTTGTTTCCATTTCATTCAAGTACAGTTTATTAACACAATAATTTAGAAATAAAGTGTCTATACCAAATTATAGGACTAACTTACAAGTTTAAAAATATACAGCATAAAATGGTATCCGCTTAAGTTTATCTAAGATTACGTATCGTAGCAGAAAACTACACAAACAAATTTAATAACTGACAAACTCATCAAGTGTTCCCAGATTCCCTATCTCCTTCCCTGATGTCCTATCTCCTAGCTTTGTATGTGGCAAAGACAACTTAGAGTCATTACAGCTGTACATCAAAACCTAGACATAGTAAACTCATGATAGATGGCTTCTGGAAAAAGGGGTAAGAGCAAAAACCAAGGTACAGGATGACATGCTCTATAGCATCTAGTTGTACTGGGTTAAGATATCGCTGTCTCAAGCCTTTACTGGATAACTCTGCCAGAATTAGTATCCCAAAAACCCCGAAATATGTCCCTGCTTCTCAGCTGCCTGCATCCAAAATTCAGTCTCTTCGCTTAAACCATTGATAAATGGGTTTGAACTAATTTACTAGATGATTGTCATTTTGGGTAGATAAGGCACTCCAGCCAAATATCTGCTCCTTGCTGCAGATATTGTTGCATCTAGCAGAAAAGTGGGGCAGAGAGATGGCATGATAAGGTCTTAAACTGAGGTAGCCAGATGTACCAAGAGTTGTCTCTCATGGCTGTAAACTGACAGAGCTGAAAATTGCCATTTCTTTGTGTAATTATTAAAATCTAATTTGGTCACAATCACTGAGAGCAACTATGGCCATTTCTCACAGCGAGAGACTCAGGTACGTAAGGTATTAAAGGTCAAAGCCCTAAAGAACTATCAGTGTTTACTCTTGAATAATTTTAGAGGATGGAATTAAACAATTTGATTAACTTTAGTCACTTCTAATGAAGAAGGGCTCACTGGTGTTCTCACTGGGAGAATGCCCCTGAATCACACCTGTTTAAACTCCCTGTTAAAGCAGTGTAGATTCTTTGCTTTTCTATAGGAAGATAACATGAGTTCATAGATTTCTTTCAAGTGCTGTCTGGTGGTGCTAAAGGAATTGCTGAATTAGCCTTAGGCACAGTAAGACATTTTTTACCACTTTCTGGAATATTGATTGTAATTCTTCAAAAGTAGAAGGTTCCAATCTCATTTAGTCATGCTTTTGTTTATGAAATTAAAAATTATGGGTGAAAAGTTGGCAAAATAGGATGCTTTACTTATGATGATGTTCTTTATAATTCTGAGAGCCTGCTCAGATAACAGCATCTCTGAAGCTAAACTGTTATTAAGAAACCATGGAGTATGGCTTAGAATAATCTGTTTAGGTTTATGTTACAAAAAGAATAATTAAAACATAAGTTGTAGTTTATCTAAAAAAAAAATCCATTCTTAACGTAGTCCTGGAAGGGAGCATCTGTCTTCTGCATTAACATGCTCTTAAGAAAACCATTCACACTGCTCCATTCTAGTGTAGATTTTCAGGACAGAGCTGGAGATTAACAGTATAACAAAACTAACTTGGGCAGGTTAAAAAAAGAGAAGGTCTTCCATTTTGAGTTATGGGCCAATCTACCTAGGTTTTTTTTCCTCTGGGAGTCACAAATCCGGTGCATTTCTATTATATATTCATAAGGAATAAGTATTTATGAGACCAGGATTTGTGCAAACTTTTCAAGAAATACAGTAGCTTGGGCAGAAATTACTATAAATGCACATTTGCCCTGAGATGCCATCTCTCAGTTCCACACTGAGGACATGTATAGCCAATGAACTAGGTCAGCTAACGTGTGAAGGCAAGAGACCAAAATATTCTGGGAGTAAAACCAGCTTTGATCCCTTCTGAGAACATAAGCAAGGCCTTTGCACAGAAGTATATCACAACTGGGAAGGCAGCCAAGAAACCTTGTATTCTCTTCTATCATAAACCCTGCCAAGTCATAGCTGATTAAACTATTGCAGATTGTCAGCCCATTAAAACTAATTAATTTTTAGACCAAATAGCCACTGTCTTTCTGTTTTACTAAAAATGGTAACAGAATAGTTTTGGGGCGCGAAGTTCTGAGAACTCAGATGAAATCTGGACCAAATGTATTGTTTCACTTGCAAAGCTGCAGTGTTTGTAGAAGAAACTTGCACAAAGTAGTATCTTATTTGCTAAGGAATAAGGTAGTATGATCAGAGTCCATTAAAAATAGCATGTTTCAAAATTAGGTTTTTTCCTCATAAAATCTCAAGTTTGATACATCCTGGGTACGAAATTATTAACCACGAAGAATGAACAAACTGATGGCCAGCCATCCTTTTCCTTCTGGCATATAAATGTACTTTAAATAACACATCCAGATCACTGCAAGCTATTACTAATGCAGTATAACTATACAGTGTAAATTATTTTTGCATGTTTATAAGAAGATTACTTAGTAGTAATGAGTTTTACAACATAATGGACTTTACTATAGTGAATTTTACAATATTAAAGACTGTATACTTACATCAACAATCAGGAAGTCCAGCCAGCACCAGGCATTAGTAAAATATATTTGAAAACCATATGCTACCCATTTTAACAGCATTTCTAAAATGAAAATATATGTAAAAACTTTGTCAGCATATTCCAGCATGGTCTTGATAGTTTTGCGCTGTTCAATATATATATCTTCGAAAGCCTATGAAAAAAATTTAGTCAGGTATTACTAATGTTTCACAGAATATACATAATAAAAATAAGAAATGAATAATAAAAAATAAGTAGGTCAGAGCTAATCTTTCCCCTTGTTCTTCTGCATCCTCTTTTTTTATATATTTCCCATCTTTAACTGTACCACAAATTGGAGCAACTTTATGTATTCTGCCCTGTCTGGGGTTGAATGTGTGTGTATATATATATATATATATATCTCCTATTTTCCTAATGAATGAAGAAATAAACTTAAAGCATGAATTTTCGTCCACTGTGGTATGAAGAAATTGTCACATACACACACAAAAAAACCCCTTTCTTATACAAAATCTGTTCCAGATATGTATATTCCATTCTAGAAAGCAGTTAGGGAGAATACATTTCTATGCTCCATCAATCATGTCTAAAAGTCAAATTAGAGAGCAATGTATTTGCTCGAATGTACGCTATGCACATTGATACTGTAGCAAATGTCCAACTTGAGTAAAGCTGGAAAGGTGGGTAATGTAATCTTGTTGGAAAGTGGTTGTTAGGTTTAATTTGCTGTCACACTCTTCCCTATCTCCTGCCTCCAAAAAAGAAACAGAATGAAGTAATTATTCCATTTTTTGTATGGTCTTTCGTAAGCAGAATCCAAGAAGTAGCTGAGCCGAGCAGGAATTAAGGACTTAAAATCATACATTTAGCTAAACATTCACAGCTAACAACGATCCTTTGTACTCAAATCACTTGAAGAACATGCTAAAAATTGGCAGGCGATTTAAATCTTGAGTAGCTATGCTGGCTTAAATAAAATTGCGCCATCTTTACAATGGTAAATCAAAAGTATCACTAAAAAAGTGCATGTGAAATTTAACAAACTTTTTCAAGTTTGGGCCGAGTTTCATTCCATCCTGAAATGATGGAATGCAGGTAGTTTTATACAGCTCCAAGAAAAACAAGTCTTTCTAAAGCAAATTTGAATTTTGCTGTTGCTTCTAAGGAGATATGTAAATATTTCCACATTTGTATTTTTTTTCTACTTACTAGTGCTCCACTGCTGAGGAGAATCATGAAGACAATGAAAGTCTCAAACCAGTTGTGCTCAACTATGCTGTAGCAGGTTTTTCTAAGATTCCACCAAACTTTTCCTTTGCCATCCTCTATACTTACTTGACAACATGGAAATTTCTGCACACAACCTGCATTAGATTAAGAGATATTAGGATCCAAAAGCAAATTATTTCAAAGTCAATATTTACTGTGGTATGAACATTGTTAGAATCTTTAACAAATTTTATAACAATTTTTAAAATTAGACACTGGAATCTTCTTTTAGTGGATGTTGAATATCTGAATTTAGATAAGTAATTTGGAGAGAAACCAGACAATAGTAGACATAATTATGAGTCAACTCAATCCAAAAAACATTGAAATTTTTGACTATTGGCATGTAACTGTTCCATTTGGTGATGGAATCTCACAAAAATTAATTTGTTCCAAATTTCAAGGGCCCTTTCAAATAACTGAAAAACATTTTAAGAATAGAAAAGTTAATGAAGTTTATTAGTTACAAGATGTATGCAGGGGCCAGGCAGATAAAGTTACTCAAAGCCTAGGGAAACCTTGTTTTGGCATCTGATTTGCAGCATTCTAGGCTAAGACTATTCTCTTTCGATTGTTGAGGTCATGAAGGTCCACCAGATTTGAAAGTCTCAAGAACTTAAATAAGCCTAGAAATAATGCCATTTTACTAATACATCTCTGAAGTCAACAGTTATTCTACAACCTTCTGTAAAACAGGCTTCTGGTTCAAGAGCTTCTTCACTTTCAATTTCTGCTTGCTCGCCCTCTCCAGGAGGAGCAATATCAACTGTGCTGCCTTCTGATGAACTGGATGCATTTAGTTTCTGCAAGTAAAGGTCCACAGAACAATTTTTTCTCATTAGATACATATTCTGTAAAAAAATGATACTGAATCAAATCATGCCAGTCTCTGACTTTTGAAGAACGCTAAATTTATACTGGTAAATATGCATCACCATAAGTAAAAACATAGTAATGACATATACATTGTATAGTTTATCTTCTTATAGGGAACAATTAAATATAATTTGGCTACTAACCTGATCCATGTATAATACTTCTGAAGTATTCTCAGTAGTATTAAAACTGGAGAGCTTGCATGTACCACACTCTCGAGTTATTTCATTTTCTTTACTATACTGGATTACACTGAAAATGTGTCTTAGTTTTCCCAGCGAAATGAACTAACAGAAAGCTCCACATATATCTTCATGTCCACTACAGATGGTGTTTTCACAAACATACACCATATCTGGATTAAAAAGTTGTAAATTTAATGGCATTTAATGGCAAATTTCTGCACAATTTAATTTTTGCAGAAAGCACAAATTACCAGATCCAAAACATCTTCTTTGCATTCCAGTCTCTTGTGCATATTGAGAGAACTCCTGAGGTCCTTTCCATCCTGAATTTTTCTATCATTCTAGTACTTTTGTGTACAGTGAAATACTATAGTCCTTACTACAGTAAAAGCACTTCTAGATCTGAAAACTGCAAGAACTGGAGAGTGATATAAAGCAACAGAAATTAAGTAACTTTTTACCAAGTACACTGAAATTTGGATCAGGTCAAGCTGTTTATCAGTCATGCAAGACTGCCCATAATTTTGTCCTTCTAAGAAAGCATATTTTGAAAGGACAAACCTGCTAAAGGTGCACACAACTAATGCAATAATTGGACATAGAATCTGTAACTTGTTTTCAGTTGTCAATACTGTTTGCGTCTTTAATTGCTTTCATCCAAAATACATTCTCTTTTACTGTGAAATAAGGCTTGTAATCAGAAAGCAACATCAAAAAAAGTATGCCAGTGAAATACTTCTGGTTTATACCATGTAGCAGTAATACATAGGAATTTCAAGGGGGATCTAAAGTGCACCTCTAACTTAAATACTTCAAATTGTACAGGCACTGATGTAACAAAAAGGCATTTGGTCACAGACTAGATTTGTGGTTCCAGCTAAGCAGCATTTGAGAGAATGCTTAATATCAATTACTTCTACATTTAGTTTTCAAGATACTGACATTTTTAGAATATAAAAAAAATACTGCTCAGATGATTTGACTGATTTTGCAACAAATAATAAACAATAACTTTTTAAAGAGACATTTCCATGTATTCTCTTCTTCAGAGACACTGCTGCAAATTAAAACTAGTTATTTAACTCTTCAGTTAAAACCCAGTCCCTTCAGGAAAATGCCTTGGGAGCTAAGGGCTTTTTTCTGCCAGAAATGAAGTAAATGGCACATATATCTTTATACAGTTTGGTAAGCAATTCTTTCCTCATATTCAGCTCTTACATGAGATGAATGAAGTTTAAAAAAAAAAATTCATGTTGGGTGATGGACAATTTCAGGGTTAAGTTTCAAGAAGTTGCCCTCCACACACACATGCAAATGTAGTCAATATAGGGTCACTCAGACCTCAGGTTGCATGGCTGTTACTGCATTGTGACCAAAAATAAAGGACTTGTCGCATAATAGAAAAGATTTCTGACAAGCACACAGGTATGAGTTTGAAAACCATTCTTTCCCTTTTAAAATATCATGATCTGTCACACATGGAATATCACGCTGACAAATGTGAAAAGACTTGGATAAATACATTGAGATTTGGATGTTTCCAATGGCTAATTTTTGCTTAGTAAACATGTTAAAATATCATGTTTCCTTTTTCATACTGCACTTCCTCCATGATTTCCAAAATTTATATATGTAAAATAGTTACAGCCGTATTGCCTCTAAATGGAATCATTTTATTACTGGTCATGTAGATCAGTAAGTCTGAAATAAAATATTGTGTACCTCATATAGTGAGAATATTTTAAACTTTGCTTTCTGTATTACATTTACAGACCAAAATACACATTAATGTACATTATATTAAGCATTATTAGCACACCACCTTATTATCCACATATAAGGCTCTCTTTTAAAAAGGAAATAAGATTTGTGAATTAACTCTCTTATTATATATAATTGTAATACAAAGAAATAAGAACTTTGAAACCTGTCACTGAAATTATAGGCAGTTTCTTCATTAAATAAAAAACAAATATTGTGAAAATAATAATCTGTCACATTCAATTTAGGATAATTAAAACTAATTCATGGCCTGATCCATCATCATTAAATCAATTACTGACTTAATAGTAGTAAGATAAAGGTTCATAGTAAGTGTCAATTATTAATCTATATGAGTACCAATTAAAAGACAGTCAATTTTTTAACTGCATCTTCCCATGTAAACTCTGTTGCAGATAGTCCTGTCAGCATAGTTGCTAAAAACCAAGTGACCCAAGTGCAATTTATAATCAGTACAAACAAAACCTATTATAATTCTCTTCATTGTTTTTCACATAAAGCATTCTCTTCATTATTTTTCAAATAATCTCAAACAATTGCATTATAAAAAAACCTCATTAAGTTAATAAAACCCCTCTTCTTTGCTTCAAGACCTTAAATTAGGAAAGAACCATTGCATTTTAAATAAGGTGACTTTAATGATCTTCTTTTTTCTAGCAATAAAACTAATAAAACTAATAGGAAACTCAAGATACATGATGGATTAACACAATCTTCTTTTCACCTCATAAATGTGATTATCAGCCTCTAGAACACGTCATGCCCTGTAAATATTTATTTGCATCTTCAGTGATATCACATTTTCCTTTACAAGGATACATTTGAAAACAATTACTTATGATGCAGCATTCTCAAGGCCTGAATCAGCAAAACAACATGCTTGACTAGAGCAGAAGCCTGAGCAATACTGTGGAAATCACACACAAAAATAAAATAAAAAATTAGACTACCTCAATGGGATTATATTTTTCTGAAAATAGTATTATAAATATTATTGAATAGGATATAACATAAAAAAATGCCTTATCACCAACCCAAATGCTTGGCTAATATATGTATAATCAGCCTCCATACTGGCCTTTCAGAGCAGTACATCTCTTTTCAACAGCTTAGATCATTAAAACAAGCTTTGACCAACAGCATGTTAATGTGCCCATTTACAAGAAAATGCATTCACTTAAGACCCGGTCTTGCTCTCATTTGATTTTATTCTAGATTTCAATAAGAGCAAGAGCAGGCTACTAAACTTTTAAGCTTTACAAACGGCTTCATGATTCAAGTGACAATAAAATAAAGGGATTCAGCCATTACAAATTGCCTTTAGTAATTCAGTCATGTGATTTTATCCTTTGAATCTTGAAAGCTGCACTGTAATTGAGTGACAAAATATAAAATAATGGGGATCAATGATTCCAAAGTTATTCTAAACTGACTTTAAATCTCAGATCTTACGATATTTAACTTTTATATAACATTAAGAAAACGACTTTAAAAATCTCTTTCCTTAGAGTTTTATTTGATGTTTGAAGCATATCTTGGTTTAAAATTTCATCAGTAAAATCAGAATTTTCAGAATACGCACCAATATGAATTTCTTTTGGCATCTCTGGACAATTTTTACTACGATATAATGTAGGTAGATCATACTACACTATAATCAATGGTACAAAACAAACCATTTGGTTATCCGTTTGAAGCCAGTGAGACTCTGCCTGAAGGAAACAGCTTTGAATCCTGCTATAGGACTGAAATGTCAATCCCAACAAAGTTTTGACGCCTAGGTTTACTAGGATAATTTGACCTCCTTAGTTTCATGTAACTTTGGCTCCTATGCAATATTTGCTGTCCCCATTCCTGAAGGCTCTGCCAGTTATGCATCAATGGAGATTATACTTGCCTATAATGAAAAAACGCTAGGGTAAATATATATGGAATTTTATGAAAATGATGCTGACTACTCCATAGTCTTTCTAATTTACACCAAGTAAAGTCTCCCAATTCAGTCACAGACTGCTATTGTGAAACACATTCCAAAATGCCACTATTTATGAAGGAGTTTAAAGTTTAAGAAAAGAGTATTTGTAAAATGCATTGCTTTGAGAGTTCTTTAAGGGGGGTTATTTGCTAAGTATAATTTAGCAATTATGAAACTGTTTGCTCTGCTTCCAGTTTATAAAACTCAAGATATGCACTGCCCAAATGAATACAGAATGTAGTTTGTAGCATCTTGAAGATTTGCATTACAGTGCCTTGTAGATTTAAAAGTATAACTGTCATTTTTATGCAAGTGGCTACTGCAATAGTTTAAATGTTATTCATTAAGGAGCTGAAGTTGTGGCAGTAATCGTTACATAAATCACTTAACACATTTCATTAAATATTTACATTTATAAGGGCTGAATCAAAAAGGGTTGTTTTTATTTTTTAAAAACTATGCATGCTCCCTTTTTCTTTGGCCTCTTTAACGTGTAACATTCCAGTACTTTTATGATCCATACTTCAAAACCTGAAGAGCATGCAGTTATTGCTAAAGACTGTATTAAAATATCCAGAAAAATCATTAGCAGAGTTAAAAAAATGTATGTCGGGCTTTGCCAATCCCGCCTGACCATGCTGTGATGTGAGTCCCATGACTCAGCAGAGAGCAGCTGTGCATGTTTCTACTGTCTTGCAATGGATAGGGAAGGTACATAGCTGAATAGCATGCAAGCCAGTCAAAATCCATTAAAAAGTGATTATATATATATATACATATATATGTATAACTTGCTTAGGTAACCTGTGTGAAAGTGGTGACACGTTGCTCTACCTGGTTAAAAAGCACCAGAGCTGCATTCTTGATTGCTCCAGCTTGGTTTTACCCCTGTGAGAAGTAAGAATGGTAGGTAGTGAAGTTCAAGACACAGGATCTCTAGTTTTCCTCTTTTTGGAATCTCTAATTCAAACATGGCTTTAACACAATTAAAACATAATTATTAAATATTTTATGACCAGTTGGCAAAAAGGGAAATACATAACACCTGAAATGTTCAACAAACTTTTCTAGAGAACTTTTTAGTTTATTTTAGAGAAGTAAGAAACGCAGACGCTAGACCTAATAATCCACACTCTGAAATTGTGATTCATAAATAAAAATACAATGAATTAAATTAATGAAGACATGTTTAGTAGATTTGGAAAGTCTTCCAGTATTTATATAGTGCTTAATGCATATTAATGAAAATTTTAAGGGTTTTTTTGGTTTAATGTTCTAGGCTTCATTTAACTGACTATGTGATTATGTCTTTTATTTGCAAAAAACATACGTACAGTAAGCAAAATACTTTGAAGATGTATGTCTTCCCATTCCTTCTTCATCATCTAATAATGGTGGTAGAACTTATAGATCTCAATGAAAATAAACCTCCTTAATTTCTGTTCAAATTAAATGTGATGAAGGATCATGTTGTGTAAGTTTCTAGTTTAGATTTAGTATGCTATATACTTCTGACTCTATAATCTCTTTCAAATTGTTTCAAAAGAGGATTGGATCGGTGTCTGGACAGCAGCCCATCAGTGTATCCAGAGATATGGTTTCATTCATTAGTTATCCACAGCTAGTCCATAACTTAAAGAATCTGTGACTTTCGAAGATACTGTCCCAAAACTGGTTAGTTTTAGAAAAGCAGAATTTAGATTGTTGGACATTTTAAGAGAAATGTGATAAAAAAATCATCCAACAAATTGATTAAATCACTACTGGGTATGTTTTGGCTAAGAAATCTATTGAAGCCCAATGGCAATGCTTAACTTTTGGGAATACAATAACTGTGTTCCTGTCTTTTTACTTCACCTAGTCACAAAGGCACTAGTGAAGCCAGTCAGAAAACTGAACTTATTCCTTGGTTTGAAAATTCAGTGGATTAGATGATGAAGGTTATTTTTAATTTTATTAAAACCATCTGTTGTGATGTCAGAAGTTAATTGAGCAGCCTTACTTCTCCAATCTGAATTTGCACTTATTGTACATATACTGTAGATAGAAAGGATTTTGGAATTCTGAATGATAGAGGCCTGTAGGTATATGTATTTTTTTAGTTGTGAAATAAGCTTTCCGTAACTGATTAATATCTTTGAAATTACTTTTCCATGTTGAAATCCAAAACTTTATTCATAAAGTTGTGATTCAGATATAATGAACAGTTGTTAAGTGGTACAGAAATACAGTAGTTAGGAGTCTTATGTTTGGTAAGATTAAAATAGTCCATTCATTTCACTGATTAGCAGGCATATTTTATAATAGAAACAGCATCCACAATGCTAACTTTAAAAAACACCAGATTATCCCCTTTAGTTACTTCTAATTTTCTTATTATCTTCAAAGTTAATTATCTTGAGTATCTTATTTTCAGAGCAGAAATCTGCTATTTCTGATGGTTATTTCATTGGGTATTGCACCTCTATTTTCTGATAGTAGATACTAAAAAAATCCTCCTTCAAAGTATCAATGAAATGTTCACTTCTTTCAGGTACTTTCAGCCAACTATTACTCTAAAGCAGTGGGTAGCTTTTAAATCTAATAAATGTTATTGTTCTCTTTCATCCAAATGGAGACTTGCCCAAATTTCTAGTGATATGTATTAGAAAGATCTTGTTTAGGTCTGAAACTTGCAACCAGGCTCCAGAATAGATTCTGGCAGATTTGGGAAGTTAGTAACTAGCAAATTAATTAGAAAGTGTTTTTATGAAAGGGAAAAAAAAAAAAAAAAAAAAGGAACCAGCCTTCCAAAAGAAACTTGGTGTCTAGAGTTATTTTGTACCTTAGTACATCTGATAATAAAAATAGGAAAAATTACAATTTGTTCCTCACTCACCTGCAGTTACAATTTCTATAGTAATTACCCACTCTTGGCATATTCCTCAGGGGCACACAGCCCCTGCCCCACTTCTAGCACGACCTGCTATTGCTGACAGACTTTAAATAATCATTCTGCTCTTAACATCAGTGACAGTCAGTAAGAGACCAGAAAAAAATGGTTCATTTTACAGTTCCTGTGCAAATCTAGCTTCTCATAGCTCTGTTGTTAAATAAAAAATTATTAAAGGGGATGCCTCCTGAGGGTATTTTAAGTGCTAAGTACCGCCACAGTTAAGGCAGGGAAAGTTCTGCCCCATCTCTTACCCCTCCTTTTGCAGACCAGGCCTTCTCCTAGCAGGAATGTTGTCTGAGTGGTATCCCTTGAGAGGCAAGATAAAGCAAATGATGGTGCACTGTTCTAGAGACGTAACTTAAACACTGCGGCAATATACTCTTTATCTTCCTCAAAAGACAATCAAAAGGCAGCAAAAGATTCAACAGTACTGTTGACTTGGTAGGAGAAGATGGAGAATCTTCACAAATTCCTGTCACACACCAGAACATCTGTTCATATATTACCAAAGCAGGTGGATTTTTATACACACAATAAAAAAAAGCACTTTATCCTTTCCCTAAAAATCATCCAGAAAGAATGGAATAAGGAATCCAGAACAGAAACTGCAGTTAATATAGAATTCACAGTTTGCAGGGCACTGGTAAGAAATTCCTGTCTTATTAGATACCGTTCACAATATGCACACTTGCACTGTACGAATACATGTCAAACAGTTAAACGCTAAACAGTTGTGTGTGAGCAGAACTTGAGGGAAGCACTATTGCTCCAGCTTTGCAATGGTAGTGATTATTTCGTTCTATGGAAATCTCGAGGCTCCACAGAAGTCCTAAACTTATCCTATCCCCATTGAAAATTTATCCACAAGTTCTTAATATAAACACCATCCATCATTTACTGGTGGACTTCCCACAGTCACCTGAAATTTTCACTTTCAAATTGCTTATACAGACTTTTGGATTTGGTTTCTCTTCCTGAAGACATGTGGATACATCTAAATTCCATAAAAAAAGGCAAAATCCCTTTCGATTATTACAGTCCTGAAACTCCAGGATGGCCTTAGAAGAAAAAAGCATGATGCCTGAACCAAGCAAAGATAGGAATGAACAGAGCAATTGACTTGTGAAAGTCACCTTGAAATTGGTATCATTCACAACTTCTCAGCACAACAAGGGCTTTTACTCCATTTTCTTGGGGTGTACTTACATCATTATATTCACTTGGAAAGCAGAGGAGTTTCTGCCTTTGCATTGCATTTTGTTTTGTCCTCAGCTGTTCTGGTAGAATATATGGCAGTACACTGTAAACTGAACCATTTAATCTATCTTAAAGAAGAAATAAACAAATAATACCTATGGGATGATGTTATTTAACTTATATCACTCCAGTGACATGCCTTATAGTACAGACCCACAAGCACTGTAGCAGAGAAAGTGGTAAAGACTGCTAGGGGATCACAAGCCAGACGTGGATGGGAACTTCCCAAGCCAGCTCTGTGGCTGAGGCTAACATGTCACATAACTACACATTTAGCATCTGCACAGCTTATAAGCCTCCCAACTTCCTAATGCATATTACAAACTTTTTAAAAAAAGTAACATATTCAGGAAATTTTTAGGCACGTAACTTCGTAAGATGGAGTTGCTAGGAAGGCACTCATCACTGTATTTATCAAAACTAACCACAAGGAAAACAGAAAATTTATAGTAAAATGTTGTTTTAAAGAACATCAGAATATGTGAAAGGACTTAGAAGACTTTGCTAAAGGTTCATTGGAAAAGACAATTAACTTTTATTAGATCAGCTTACGTGAAAAATACTTAACTCTCAGACCCAGAGTCACTCTGAAAGCTTTTTTTTTTTGTAGTTGATCTCATAAATTATATCACTTTACACTTCTTTTATATTCTTAAATTGTTATGGCTAAGCACTACTGCTATACTATCTTATACATCTGCATTAAAAATGTTTGTCTTATAACTGAGCAACTCAGATAGAATATCTTGTTCTTAACCTTACAATTGTTATGCAGAGCAACCCTCTTTGCAGTTGCAAATAAACACACACTCTTTATGTTCCTTTATGTTCTTTGGCAAAAAAACCATACCATGATTAACTGGATCATGGCTATCCATTAACATATCTGGTATGGTTTGGTATTGCTGAGGAATACAGCATTATTTGCAAATATGGCAGCTATACAGCTATGATACAGTCATGAATGAAGGGCTTCTTTCTAGAAGAGCTTTCTTTATGGTAAACAAACCCTTTTGTATTAATGAGTCATCACACAACATCATAGCTTCTAATCTAATTGGAAACATATTTATCCATGGTTCCTGATCCCTTAAACCTCACAGTTCCTACATTTCTAATGGCATTGAATATAATCATATTCTGCTAATGCATTTATTAGCTTGTCATTGGTCATTACTCCAACATACAAAGTTTTCCTTGAATACCATTATCACCTGTTCATGATAACTTCTGGTATTTGAGCCACTTATATTTTGAGGCACATGGCTTCTGGTTTTCAGACCAACTTCTGCCTCTTTACACAATAATAATAGCATAAGGCTTTCAAGTAAACTGTTTCCACATGCATCTATATTACAAGATTATTCTGCTCTCCAGGATAACTTGAGATACTGCTTTACCATGACATTGATTGGTATCTGGATTACTTCAGTTTAGCCAGCCATAGTCTCTAAACCCAAAATCTGTACAAATATTACTCACAAAACTTTTTAGATAATCCAGAATATATCACTGATTTATGATGTCTCAGGGTTCATTTTTAGAACTACCCTAAATATAGAAAAAAATATTTTTTGTCCACTTATATTTGATTGGGTATGCAAAGCTGTATACTCTTGATTGTTTCTTAGCCTTCTACAATACTCTTGTTCCATAAATCCTGATCGCATTATAGGTACTACAGAAAGAATGCTTTATGAAATGTGTGCTAGTCCTAAAACCTCATAAAATTGTGAAAGAAATAATCATATTTAAACTTATACATCTTCCAAATGCTAATAAACAGAGTATTAAAAATGTAAACTCTAAGGACCCCCTAATATACAATCACGTAGGGTAATTTTTTTCTTGAATTATAACTACATAAAATAATAAAATATAAAATATATTTACATGGGATAAGACAGTTTTTAAACAATTCTAAATATGTAATTAAGAAATATGTAAATGCATGACTACAATTTAATTGTTAAGATACAAAAAATCCTACCTGTTTGCTTTCTTCCATATCAGATTCGCTGCTAAATTCTTCTGTATTTAAATTTTCAAAATCTGATTCTCCAACTGCAATTGGCACTGTCACAGTGAGGCCTGGGTTGTTTATGAATGACATGTAATCGTTTTCATCGATCACGTATTTTTCCACACTGCTGCCTGTGCCTACACCACTGGTGGTTCCATTCCCGTCTTTAAGATAATTCAGATCTTTGCTTATTTCAACAGCAGTATGATTGGAAATGCAGCTGTCTTTCTTGTTGTTTAGCTCTTCAAGTGCTTTGATTTCCTCTAAAGCTTTCTGATTTCTAACGAAGGCTTTTTGGATGAACTCCTGTATCTTTTTTTTAACATAATCTATTCCCTTTTGAATCCTTGCCACAGCAATCTGGAGATTGTTCATTTCATTATCATCGTCAGTAGCAGCAAGGTTGTCTGAACTAAATGAGCTCAGCAGCAAGGCCAGAAATAGGTTCAATACCTAAAAGATGAGAGAATACAGCTGTATAGTAAATACATATATATAAGAAGTGAGTATTTTTACAGGATACTGTCAAATAGCACACATCATTGTTTTGAAAAACATTCACTAATTTTAGACAACCATATAGCACCTTAAATTACAGATCTGCTTACTTGTTTTGATCAGTGTTTACTCAGAAGATGAAAACAGACAAGCTAATACCTAAATATTTTAAACTTGATCTTTGTTTGAAGCAGCATGGTTGCTAGACTCTAAAATAAAAAAAGTTATAAAAATTCTAGCTATACACATTCATCAGAGGTTTGAAAGGCTTCTAAATCCCTTAAAATCACTTGGGATTTAAGTAGAATTAAATAAACATGATTTGTAAAATTAGATGGGTTTCTATGATGCAGATATTTTAGAAACTTATATCAGTTAATGCTATAATAACCTACTTATACTTTCTAACTACTCTTTGGAAGATTATACCATGAGACTGTCATTTTCTGTTAATTCTGGGCTTGTCTTTTAAATTCTATAAAGCTTGTCATAAGAGGATAAAAAGAATATTTAAAAATTAATTTTACTCTTTAATCTCTATTATTTATAATAGTACTACATTATTTGTAATTGGATTTTTTTCCTTTTTCACATGGCAAAAAATGAAAAATTTGTTTCCTCTTATATAGGAATTTAAAATAAAATGGACTTCTTTCATCAGCAGGTAACAATCTTAGCACCAGTATTGCCTGAGAACTCTGGTTTATTGCCTCAGAATTCGAACATCGTTATTGTTGTTTAACTATAATCTCCTATAAACTGTAGCTATTTCACTAAAGCTTACAAGCAATTGATAATTTCATACTTTCAGTCTGATATACCACCAGGCATCAAAAGTTGTCATGATATGGCAAAATGGCGTAAATAAACTTCCCCATTGTTAAATGTGTTACGTCTCTCATTTGTACTCTCTCTGAGACTTAATTCTGCGGACTTTCACAATTCCAGAGAAGAACTCTGAAGGTAAAAAGACACTTGGAAGAAAGAAGACAATATGAATCTGAAAGAGTATTTCTATGCTGAAGCTAATGCTAAAAAAATAGTAGAGCAGGTTAGTGATCATAAATAACTTTCTGGGGCTCTGCACATTTCTGCTGATATAATGCTAAGATTGCAAGGTCGTGTAAATGACTAGGAAACGAACATTTTGAATTCTATTTTATAAAAATTTAAATCATGTTGAAATATATCACTAAAGGAAGAGAATTTTGACAGGTAATGAAATACAGTGTTTAGGCATATCAGATTGAACTGCAAAGATTAACAGTAAAAGAAACTTCAAAATAAAGTGTAAATGGTGCATTTCAATGATAATCCTGATTTCTAAGAAGTTCTCACCAATTCAATATTTTTCAGTTGAACCTTTGGCATTTTAACTTGTCAGTTTGAATTAAAATTTTTCTATAAAAGTTTCTTCTATAATTTTGAGTTAGAAGCTTTCAAACACATTTTTAGGATGGACGTCCAATCACTATGTATTTCTTTTTTGTTTTTTACATGTAAGGAGGCCAAAAAGTTCAGTACTTAAATTCAAGATAATCTATATAAAACCAGCTACATTATACTTTATTTTTATTAGGTCAGAAGTATTAGTGCTGGAATTAGCTGTAATGGGTGTAAGAAAGTCCGTTAGATTTTTTTTCTCCGAAGAAGCAGCTGCCCAGGAGCTGGTGCAGCATAAGCTTTATTATTTCAAGAGTAGTTAGGAAGACATTTGGATTTCAACAGCACCTCTAAATTAGCTGCAGCACTCCCATGATAGGGTGTTTGATTTGACATTTTGGTGTATTCCTAAATTCCTGGACCCATAGTGAGAATACTTTAGTGTATGGCAATGAGTGAAAAGGGAGAGAAGGGAATCATCCTGTTTTTACCCAAAATCTAGCACATTCAGATTTATTTTTAATTCTAAACAGAAGTATGACAAACATTCTCATTGCCTAGCTGTAAGTTATGTACATTTTGCATCAGAGTTAATGTTCAAAAATGTTCATCACATACCACTAGGTTTCCAATCACCATGACCAGCATGAAAACAATAAGGCACATGGTTTGGCCTGCAACCTCCATGCAGTCCCACATCGTTTCTATCCATTCTCCACACAGCACTCGAAATACAATCAGGAAAGAGTGGAAGAAGTCATGCATGTGCCAGCGTGGAAGCACACAGTCACTGGAGATCTTGCAGACACATTCCTTGTAGCTTTTCCCAAACAACTGCATCCCAACCACAGCAAAAATGAAGACAATGATGGCCAGCACCAGGGTCAGATTTCCCAAAGCTCCCACTGAGTTGCCAATAATCTTAATCAGCATATTTAGAGTTGGCCAAGATTTTGCCAACTTAAAAACTCGAAGCTGAAAAACAAAAATGCAGAGGAATTTTTAGTGTTAGTTATGAAATAGAAGGGAGGTTGTTTAGCAAGAGCATATTAGTTTCTGTAGATTAATTTGTTCTTCAGTAGGAACATATTATTATTTTAATGGAAAGCAGGGAGCATGGAGTATTTGCCTAAACTGCAGTGTTCAGCATTTCATCTTAGTGATACACATAGAAAAAAACCCCATAATTTGTGTTTGTACCGCATTTGATCTTAATATTTTTAAACATCCACTTACAGATGATTACTGAACAATTCTTAAAGACATTTTAGAAGTTTATACTCTTTTCATCACCTTCACTACACACTCTTTGCTGGCTTGGTTCCACATTTTCCTCAGCACCACATTAGGTCTTCCAGGCTTAGTTAGAGGACAATTTTTGAAGCAACAATTTGATGCTGATATTTGATGTCCATTCAAATCATAAACACTAATTTAAAAATAATATTCAGTAATCAAACTATAGTACATGAAGTTGGGTACCATTTCAACTGGTGCTAATAAACTAAGTCACAACCTCCTGCTCTATATATTAGGAAAAAACCTAGGTTTTCAAGTAATGTGATGATAACCACTAGTAATA
The DNA here is from genome assembly GCF_018139145.2 of Gymnogyps californianus. Lineage (NCBI taxonomy): Eukaryota > Metazoa > Chordata > Aves > Accipitriformes > Cathartidae > Gymnogyps > Gymnogyps californianus. The sequence continues at coordinate 23,660,289 of NC_059477.1, read as the reverse complement.
CAGACTTTTAAATCATGAATCTTGTGCCTCCAGTAAACATACCTATAAATTAGTTTGTGTAGAATACTAATTGCTACAAAAAAGACATTTCTAGTAGAAGCTCAATAATATTTCAATTTAAGTGTTTTCCTAAAGTCAAGTTGTTATGACTCTGTTATGCGTAATGGAGTTACTAAATGTTTATTCTTGGTACCCATTGAAATAAATGTTGTGAAGAGAGGATCTACTTAGGGGCTTTATGAGTAACACAAAGTAATATTCACAATATAAAGACTAAAAATGTTAGGATTCTTTATGCTGGTGGCAATATGTATGTTTTTACAGATATTCAGCTTTGATGAATCTTAATGAAATCAGTATAATGAAGATTTACAAAATGCTCAAAAGGTAGCAGTTAGTCTTATGCTGGCAAAGGATATCAGTAGGATAGGATATCAACAGGATAATTTGATACCAAAAGATATCAAAGGATATCAATTGACAAACACCTTAAACTTGTACTTATCAAATATGGCTTGCAAATTAGGCATATAAGAAAAATAGTGTGAGCCATTTAAGTATACAATATATCTTTATAATACTGGTAATTATTACAGACATCAGCACATTTTTTTTGAGTGAGACAATTGCATGCAAATATTTAATTATCATGGTATTTACCAGTCTGAATGACCGAAGGACAGATAATCCTTCAACATTTGCAAGACCAAGCTCCATTAAACTAAGGCTAACGATAATACCATCAAAAATATTCCAGCCTTCTTGGAAATAATAATAAGGGTCCATGGCAATTATCTTTAGTACCATTTCTGCTGTGAATATCCCAGTGAACACCTAAAACAAAATGTAATTAATTAGTTGAGTTGTTATGAGAAATTTATATACTTGAGTAAAGTTTTCTAATCCAGCTTGAGTTCTCATACCTGTTACTTGTACTTGTTACTATAAAAAACAGCTGATTGCTATCTCCAAATGGCATCTAAGTATTTCTAAACACTGAAAACTAATAATTAAAAACAAATTACTAATTCAGGACAGATATAGGAGGGCAGAGGTTTGATAAACCTATAAAAAGCTATTCACCAGTCAGCAGCTCAGCTCCAGTTCATATTTGACTGATATGTGCTGGACTATCCATCCAGCAGATGATGTGATATGATCTGGTGTTTTCAGTCCTGTTTCTAGAGGATACTCCCAGTAAAGCAAAAGAAGACTTGATAGAAATTTTTTTCCTTGCTCACAGTCTAAACAGAAGTGTTAGAAGAAACTCTCTAAGGTCAGACTCTCTGAGGTCTGTCTTTTAGGCCAGAGTTGAAGAGTATGAGTGGAATAGAATTGGGAAGTTGGAGTTTCTTGCAGTGGGCTTTTTGTAAGGATATAGAGGTTTCTCGCACAGGTGCTATTCTGTGTGATAGCTATTTCCTTTTGGGAAAAAGAACTTCGTGGTGATAATGTTCTTTGAAATATCTGGAAGTGCCAAATGTGAAATTATCAATGCTCCTTAGTGTTTCAAAGTCCAGAATTTAACCCAACACTTTCTTGCAACAAGTAGTGGTCAGTGGTTTGTGCAGCATAATAAAGAAGTTTTGGAGCATAATGTAAAACCACTAAAAACATATGAATATTCTGCACAACACTCAAAGGATATCCTAGATGATCCCAAAGTCTACTAAAGTACACCAACGTATTCTGCCATTGCCTTGTGATAGTTCTTTACCCAGCTTGTTCTCAGTCCTCGTACAGCAAGTTTTATGGAAACAAAGCTGACTTTTTACAACACTATGTAACTACACTCATGATTACCTTTTAATTTAAGAAGATTAGGAGGTAGATATAATGCTGTGGAAACATTCACCATTGTCAAAGTGTAAATATTAACATTTTTAAAAGTGTATACTTTTGAGAAACTAGAAATATAGCAAGAAACACTAGAGTATTAAATTGATATATGAGAGATGTTACCACATAATCAGAAGAATGTAACAGATATTGCTATGTGTGGTAAAGAGAACACAACAAAGAAGATTATTCTTGACAAAACTGTCATATTTGTCAAAATAATTGGAAAAAAGCAATGAAAAACATTTCATTTCAAAATATTTCCTTCACAAAATAACCCATTCCATCCACAAACTACTTTTTCTTGAGCATAACTGCATCCCCAAATACACAAAAAGACATTTTAACAGAAGTAAACTCAAGTTTTCTTATAATTACTTGGGACTTTTGAATACTGAATGAATTTTAGTACTATGAAAATGAATCATTGCATTTTAGAACTATTTCTTCCTTCTCATTAAAATGCTACAGAAAAGGCATTCATATTTGTCATATTTAATTTATCCTCAAACAGACTGTGATGTCACAAGCAAAGAGTAAATTAACATATTTTGAATGGAAATCACAAAATTAAGGTTAATAGATTAATATAGTGTGGAACAGAGAATTTAATTGAAACCAGCAGGAATAGTATTCACTGCATATATATAGTCCTAATTAAGGATACTGGATTGTTACAAAGGTAGTTAAAAATATGACTGTTTCTAGCTTAGAGTAAAAAAAATAAAAATATGAGATGGGAAAAGGCAGAAGACCTTGTAAGTATAAATGGTTGGAGTGAAATAATTCTAACAATATGCCAGACCAACATTTTAAAATAGAATATTCTGTAATCTGTGATGAATATAAGAATATGCCACCAAATTGATCTTTGTCCAGGAGACAGGAAACTGTAATGCACACAAGAACACATAGGTAGTAAGTTCAATTTTAGTTCTATTTTTTAAAAAAGTCATAGAAGGATGTGTTACCAGTACATATAAGGAAAATGTTTAGACTTTAAAACATACTCTGACTGAGAAATCTATTACTGCTCCATTTAAATATTAGCAGACTTTTCAAAACTAATCTTTTTGAGTGATTAGTTCAGAACACTTGGTTGGTTTTGATTTTCAGGACTGCATGCTATGTGAGTCAATCCAGACCACTCCTGTGTAAACAATTGGTAGTTATGTGAGCTGGCAAAAAATTAAAAATGTATGAATCTTTTTCTGAAACAAACACTTGCAAGGTTCAGTCTTCTGCTTCCTGAGCATTAGAAGCAAATGGAGAGAAACAGACAAGAACATTCAAGTGTTATGCCACATTTAGGTATCTGCTTAGAAAAAGAATTACATGTAACCCTAAATCTCTGGATCAGGTTAAAATCAGGAAAGGCATCACTAATAAACTTACAGATACAAGGTGCTTTTTGTTAGAGAATAAATAATAATCTCCTAGTTTATTAAGGGGTTTTTTTTGTTACCTAAAGTGGCAAGGGCTTACTGCTAACAAGAAATATGCCTTTCTTGGAAATGTACTTTCACTGTAGTGTAACTGAAAAGAATTCAAAGAGAAATTCTGACATCTAAATACTTCATCAATTTCTTACAGAAGAAAAATATTTTCTGTGATGGAATATCACTACCATGGTAAAAATTAGATATCTACCTTAACATTTTAAAGAAAAAACCCAAGGTAGACCTCAAGAAATCTGACAATCCAGTGAAGACTGCACTTCCACACATATTCAGTTATTTCATTATAGTAGTTACAAGCTAGATTCATGAAAGTTAAAGGCTCCAGCAAAAATCACTTTAGCTATGAAAATCATATATACAGTTTCTAAACGGATTATAAAAACCAACCTGGAATAAATTTTAAATGAATGCAATGCATTTATGCATTTCTTCTTTTAGAAGAGGGTATTTTTACACAAAGTAGTGGATGACAAACCACTTACCAGGTTCCCCACAGAAAGGACACTGCTAAATTGTTCTGTCATTGGGTAATGTTCCATGGCCATAAACAAGGTGTTTAAAACAATGCAAATAGTTATAGCAAGATCAACAAATGGATCCATCACAACTAAATTGACGACATGTTTTACTTTTAACCATGGACGCCAGCAATCCCAGATCAAGAAAGTATTTGCAAATCTGTACCAGCATGGTGGGCATTTCTGTCTGGATTCTTCAAGCTCTGAAAAAAAATAGAAAAAAAATCAACAAATAATGAATATTCCAATTATATCCTCTGGAAGTTCTTGTTGAATATATGGAAAAAGATTAAATCATTCAAATAAACAGCTCACACTAACATGGGATTTCCCTCATCTATGTTTAGCCATCTTAAAGTTAAGCATCTAATTTATTTAAGCTCCTCTACAACCAGTGGACAGTGAAGTTATCTCTAAAGAGTGAATCATCTCAGACATCTATCTAAAGAGAGAAATGTTTTTGTCTCTTTCCCATGACAGTAGGAAGAGTCTAGACATTTAGTTTAGGTTACTTGACTTGCTTACAGCAGATGTCTTAATTTTGGATATTAAAAGTTAACATGACTCCATCGTCAGTAAGTTGATGTATATAACTTGTATAAGCTTCAGAAAATATAAAATTTTTGTGTTAAGTATGCAACATGCGTACATATTTTGTTTTGACCTACTAAAAGTATTATATTTGCTATTACACTGAACCACTACAATACCATAACAGAGAAATTACTTGGTGCACATACCTATCATTGCTTATTCGAATCAATATTTTTTAATATACAGAATGTCTGTTTTCTTATTTTAAACATTATCATTTGACTTTGTTTGAAAATGTCTTGTACAGCTGCAGTGTCTATCAGTTGAGAAACAGAACAATGTTAGTATTAGCAGAACAACTCTGCTCTCAATTAGAATCTTTACAAAGTATTTTTTCTTCCATTTCACTGTCAATATTGTCAAAGTTACAGAAGAATAGTAACTTCTACTGAGTTAATAATAGCAAGGATGAATGTCTAATGTGATGGGATGTTTGAGGACAGCCCAGAAGGAAGATTGATATTTGCTTAAGCGAGAAATACTTAGACTAAAAAATATGTAAGAAATGGCCACAACAGTTTCGATAAAATTTCTGCATAGAGGCATCAACACAAATCTGAAATTTGCCAGTTTTCAGACATCCCTCAGAGCACAGGGAGGTCTCCATCATCATGACACTTATGGGTGATTTTGCTAAAACAGCAAACATGCTGTTTTACAGTATTTGCTAATAAGGATTTAGTGCTAAACTCTACACTTTGAGGACCAGTGGATTGATTTTTGCCTCTAATATTGTCCTATATGGGTGGAATTACAGGAAGAGGTCAGTTGCCACAGCTCTTGAACTCATTGAAACTAACAAGCTCTCCCATTACATCAGACTGTAGCCTCCAGGCAGAAAAGGGTATTGTAAGTAGCAAAAGTCTTCTATAGTCTTTATAAAACATAACAAAGACAGTGCTTCTGAAGGAATATATGGATTGGGTGGAATAATCACGTTTCTGAACATATAACTCAGAATGCTGAGAGGTAGGATTGGACTGGCCTTGGATAAAAGTGGCCACTCACACTGGACGCTCAGTTGGCACAGAAGACTCCGTTGCTTGCACTTAGCAACTTCTGAAATAATGGAAACCAGATGTGGGTAGGAGGTGACTATCAGGACCATATAGTTTACATTGACATGTTTTTTTCTGGCCAGAACAATGGAAGAACAAACTATTCAGCTGGAGCAAGAGAGCAGCACCCTTTAAGGAGATATCCTCTCTACCTGGGAGGAGAACTAAGGATTGCACACTGAGAATCAAGAGGTACCAACAGTTCACGCTTACACTAGAGTAGGACGATATACTCAGAAAGATACATGTTTGTGAGAATGGTTTGTGAATACTTTTAGAAGAAAATAGGCAATAAAAGACTTATATTTCTGACTACAATTAGTTTGGGATCTATTTGTTTATCTGAGAGCAAAGGGCTCCAGAACTCACTTTAAAAAGTATATTTCAATTCTGACTTAAAGTAATATTAAGAACACTGTAGATTTTATTGGTAATTTTTTTCCTTTTAGAATATGTGTTGTAGGACATCCGCAGGGTTTGTCTGACTATAACAGCTGTCACACTGTGCCAGTATCCAGTAGATAGATCCTTTAAGCTTATAAAAATATTTTAATGGCATATGTATGAAGAGTGTACTCAGTTTCCATTAAATAAGCAAAACAATTCCAACAACTTATGCTTTTTCATATAGTAAATATAATATTTTTTTATCTTTCATATACTTACCTAAGAAAGTTTAAGAAATGTGATATACTTACCTAAGAAAGTTTAAGAAATGCTTAAGGCAGACAGTTCATGTGCATTGGCATGGGTTGATTACAGTTGGTTGTTTTCTTTAAAACTATCTTTTTCATTCCAATTTCCTATTGTCTATCCTTGGATTTTAAGTCTAAGGGAAATGACTGTTCTAGCACATCACTGCCTTTATCATAGCAATTCCTGTGTATCTTAATTGATTTTTCCTATTGATGTCATAGGAAGAAAACCCTTGTATTCTCTGTTTGGGGCCCTGGCAATCCCCTAGCTATGATTATTTTGTCTTTCTTAGTCCACTCAATAGAGTAATATTTTGGAAGGTGTCATGAAAAATAAATGACTAAGCATTTAGAGTCTGTAAATTATCTTAGAAGTGCTCAAAAGCCTTTTGTATCTGATGTTCAGAGATTTCACATGTCCAGTTTTACATTTACGAAGGATGTTATGTAGATAATAGCTCTGTACACGTAGTTAGCAGAAATTCACTGAAATGCCTGTCGGATAAAATACCTTCCATTGTATTTGTAAGTATGCTGGCTATACTCATTGCTCTTTGTCTTGCAGCAGAATCTTCCAGCATTTCCATGGAAATTTGATAAGAACTCAGTCTTCTTTTTCTTATTTCTGTTTCTGTAGTGGTGCCCTGTAAATGAAATACTGAGGAATTAAACCATCCTTTCAACAGCCAATTAACAGTATTTACTGTATAAATATTGTAGTGATAATCAAAATCAGCTTTGTGCAGCATGCTAGACTTTTCTTACACACTGAAGGTTTCTGTTCCTGTAGGAATTTCTTTGTTCTTTATTGAGGAACTCAGTGGAAATTTTGTACAGTGCTGCAAATAACCAAGGACACAATACCAAGGCAAAGGCGGGTCTCATTTAAATGACTGAGTGAACAAAATTTTTGCTAGGTATCTTTATGTTAGTGATTATTATTCTTTCAAGAAAAAATGATCAAAGTTGAAACCTGTCACCTTAATTTCCAGCAGCTACTGGAGTAAAGTGCGAGTACAGAAAGAATTGAACTATTATTTAACAAAGTAACTTTGATACAAGAAACATGAGTATAATTCTAGGAATTAATTATCTCTCTAATACTATGATGTACTGTGTTCCTAATCTGATAAGTGTGGCTCGAAAATTTTATATGAGAAAAAAATCACATCTTTTTTAATATTTCTTCTACCTAATTCTCACCCACCACAATGCTCAGAGAATTTGTGATATATTCTTGCAATGAATATGCAAGTCCTCTCTGTTTTGTATGGCTTCTAATTATCTTTTCAAAGCAATAATACTCGGCTCTGATTTAAATCTGCCTAACGTGTCACTACTCTATAGCATGTAGGTGTCCTTACAGTTGCTTTGCCTTTCTTCTGGAGCGTGGCCTAGGGATCTAAACACAGGAGTGGGATTAAAAAGTTCCTAAATCTTGGTTCCTGCTCTACCACTGATTTCTGTGATTCATGGAAACCACTCCCTCTTTTTCTCATTATTCTGTCCCCATCCAGAAAAAGAATAAAAAAGCCTGCAGAACTCATAAGGGATTTCAAGGTTATCTTAGTGTGAAGTTGAAAAACCATTTTTGAGCATTCACTAGTACTATTTCTTTAGAGAAGACTCTTGAGTTAAATGACTAAATCTTTTTTCAAGTGAATGTATTTCTGAAATAGAACTATATACGCATCATCTCTGAGGTAATCTGATTGAATTTGTGGTATGAAGATATCAAGATAGGAGAGAAACAAAAATAAAAAGGAATGTGTAATAGTAGTAATGAAATCTCAATATTTATAATGAAAATATTTTTCAGGTTAAATACAGTGCTATTATAGCCACCAAAATACCACACTGAATCCATATTAAAATACTATGTATGAACAAGCTTGCTTCTTTGAAAGTTTGAAAGAACATCTGAGCTTACAGAAGTCTGAAACTGAGACTGAAATGTAATGTAATTGCAAAGGTACATAGGAATTGTATGCATTTTTCTCATGAAAGTTAAGAGAAAAATTGCTTCAAGATAAATTCAGTAAGGGGTATTTCTACTAACTATCATGGGAGTAGTAACTGCATTCTGCTTAATTTTGCAGGTGTTTTCCTATACATATTTCCAAGTTATATCCTTAGTTATATATCAGATGTCTACGTCTGTTGATGAGGTGAAGCTATATACGAATTGTCAAATTCAATTTATGGTTTTTTCTTTCTATGTGCAGATCTCTTGCTGAAGGCAAGGAGAACATAATACTTTACTGAGGCTCAGACATAGGAGGTTGAGGACTTTTTTCCCCTTATATTCTGTTATTTAGAAACTATTGCAAGTTATTTCTCACAGCTCTAAGAAATGATAAGGCATGCAGAGGTGAGCAGTAAGAAAACATTCCGTGCCTGAACCAAACTGTAATAATTACTGGTTTACTTATAATTACCTCTGGTATAAGCTGACCAGTAGGTGAAGTTAGAGTTGAAGGTCCTCCAACCAAGGAAACTACTCCATTGCAATCCACAGTGCTGTGCATCTTCCCATTTACTGGAAGGGCTGGTACCATTCTAGACGACACACTCGCCTGACTGATATTACTGTTGCGCCGTTCTCCGTGTCGATTTGGAACAAAGAGAGAGTCTCTTCTGCTCTCATTGTCTTCAAGAGTGCTGTGCTCATCATCAGCAAAGTCATTTTCAGATCCTATATCCTTTGCACGACCTCTGAAACTGAAAATGCTTGTTTTGCTGTTGCGCCTTGGTGAGAACAGGGAACCACGAATGCTTAGCAAAGACTGTAAAAGATTTAAAACAAACCAAAACAAAACAGCATTAGAACTGAAGTTCTAAGTTCTTGGCTTTTCAAAGAATAGTTACAGTGCTGGAGGAAGGATAGTCACTTTTTTCTTCAATAGTATCAGTGTGTCCGTTAGGGGAAAGTGCTCATTAGGGGACCTGAAGTAGAGGGGAAAAATTGTTTTTAAGGTAATGTTGCAGAACTGAGGAAAAGTTGTGCAGAAGACATAAGTAAGGTTGGACAATTTTGAGCAAAGAAGGCAGGTTGAATTGGTATAGACCCATGACTGTGCTGGATACAGTTCTCAACATCACTATCAAGGTTTTGCAGGCATTTGTCTTTTATTCCTTCTTCTATTAGAGGACAGAGCTAAAAATCTTTTACTTTTCTTCCCTTCTTCATCCTCTGGATTCCTAGGGATAACAACTGGTAACGCTCACCGATCATTGTTTTCTATTCTGTTTATTAGAGTGGTCTTAAGTTTGGTATTAAATTCAGTCTAAGTTGATGTAAAGAACTTGTCTGCCCTCTTCACAATAGGCTCAATACTGTGGGAACAACATATGCAGTATTCTAAAACTAGAAGACAGAGGCAACAGCTTAGGTAAGCTCTGGAGGTACAGTGTGAACATGACTAGTAGCACTCTTGGGCATAGCACTCCAGAGGCTCTAGCAGGCTGCACACCTACCAGAAGGTACCACTCGGCCATCAGGCAGCTCAAAGCAAGCATTCACCAGGGACACAGTTTCCTAAAGATATCCTCTTACAAATGAGAAAAATAAATCAGTGGTTGTTGGTAATTCATCTTTTAATTACAGTAGAAGCTGGTTAATGGAATGTTCTTCTCCCTTGCTACATATTTTATTAATGGCATTCATGAATAAATAAAATGAATACTAATTGTGGAAAAAAGAAACCTTGCATTAAGCTTTCTTCAATTCCGCATTTGTACAAATCTTTGCATCTTGGTACATCAAAAACCTGGTTTGAGATGATTCTCAATTTTTCACTAGTTTTGCAGGTGGAAAGTGCTTATATGTAATAGCAGGTTTTTATCCCAGGATAATTAAAGTGAAAGTGAAAACTGCACTGTAATATATATAAGCCTATATCAATACTGTGAAAACCAGACACTGAATATATACATATATCAATCCATATGTATCTCTGTATATGCATACTCAGATTTATACATACACACACAATGTGTGTGCTGAACTGGTAGTACTGCCTGTTATAAAGGCTGGCAGGTGTTTACCATTAGGAGATGTATTTTTCTGCTCTTACAGCTATACCAAATTTTAATAATTTGGGCTGAAATTTCCTATGCTGGCTGTCAGCCTCAGGCAGAGTTACTTGAAGAATATCAGCCAAATGGTTTTGCTAACCCATTTATGTAAACTTGGCTGGAGAAAAAGTGCTGTTTTGCTTATGCTGAAAGATAAATTTATCTAAAAAAAAGCTCTAGCTGCTATAGAGCATGACACTGAATTCTGACAAAGTGGGAAACTAATTACTGCACCCTTTGTACATTTCTTTGTAAATGTATTTGGCCAGCCTACAGTCCTTCAAAAAATCACACGCTCGCTAGGTTTCGTCTGACTACCACTGCTACCCTTGTTTTTTCAGAGAATGTTTCCATGGCTGCTATGTTTTGTTTGTAGTCCAATCTTTCCAGTATGTGTTATCATGCTCTGAGCACAGCTAAGTGGATCAGGCCCCTCAGGGATTTGGGAGGAGTAATGCCTGCTCTGCAAGTCCCTGCTGGATTGAGACAAAAGATATAAGCCACTATTGCTGCAATTCTAGTACAAGTAGAGGCAGAAATGTATGTGTCTACATGCTCCTGGAAAGTAAGGGCTGAAAGGAAAGCTTAGCTTTTCTTGCAGGCTGCATCATTCATTTGCACATGGAATATTGTGTCAAAGGACAAAACCTCTACAGGGGCCAACTGGGCAGATTATCTCCCCTTACTATTCTACCTCATTGTTTCATGCTCTGCCACCCTGTTTCACCAGGGAGCTAACTGCATGCCTAACAAGACAAACCAGCTCTTCCTTTACCAGTGCTACTGCCCATAATCCTTCCACTCTTGTGGCAGCTCAGTTTTATTTCAGTTATATGCAGGCAACGTTTGCCCCAAAGCATTTTTACAACTGCAAAAACAATTACCAAGACAGTCTTTAATTCATAAATTATCCTCAATTAGATTATTTGCTTGATACAAGTCTCTTTTTGTATTTTCAAATTTTACAATAATTTTTCAAAAAAATATTTCAGATGGTCACTTATTTCCTTCCTGCTGTGTAATTCATGACGTCTCAAGATGAGCTGTTTCCTGTCTATTGCACCATTTCCTTCTTTTCTTTCAAATCTAAGGCATATACAATATTTGTTTTCACTTGATTTTAATGAATTTTAATTATTTATTCCACAACATGAATTCACATTTAATTTTAATGTTACCAAAAATCATTTGAAATGCCTTGCTTTCTCAAGCTTCTTAAGTTTCTGTGGAAGTTTCACAGTTCTTCATGACAATTGACAAGATGAAAGCTTTTTGAGAGTTTCAGAGTATGAACAAATACATGCAACAATGTTTTACTGTACGTTAATAAAGCTACAGAAAGTTTATTATCTATGGAATCTCTTTGTCTCAAATTCTCCTCCTTTTAGTATAAATGCTTCTGTATTAAGTATTTTTTCTGTGCACCAAAAAATATATTTAATATAAACACAATATATTCCTTAATCAGTCTCTTCACCAGAAGTACATAGAAGAGCATCAGGGAATTTAGACTAGACAATGGAGAGGCCTATTATCAAGTAGTTAAAGCACAGGACTAGCAGTCAGAAATTCCTTTCTGCTCAGACTTTGTCAGTGACTCTTCTTTAGTGTGGTCAAGTCACTCACCATCCTCATCTATGGGGTATGGACACTTATATATATATCTAAGTGAGGCAGGACTGTGCAGTCTAAGATGAGATCTTTGGTTGCAGCTGCTTTGTATCAGCCTGACTCAAAGCCCATTCCAACTAATGAAAGATTTTTTGGAGCAGCTTTGGCCCAAAACTAATAGTACATTTTATTAGATTGGAAATACACTTTTACAATATTACTCAAAGGAGTTGAGATAGATTTAATAATTTGTTTTTCTTACATTTTATTTATTTCTTATCCAGAGAACACCTGGTCATTCTTCTTAATTATAATAAACATTACTTCACTTCCTTAGAAATGCAAATGTATCTTTTTCAGACCAGGCATCATCCCTTGTACTTGACTAATTACTGAGGCTTTGTCTCAAATTAAGCTTTCCTCCCCTCAGTGCATATATTTCAGTGTGAAGTATTTCTGCCACTAAATCTCATATTTTATATGAGTCTGTAAACTAACACACTTGATACGAACATTAAATAGGATAAACATTGGTAGTTAAACATGAGTAGTATTGGTGGGTAAATGTAATCTCTTGGCTAAAACCAGACATGACTGTTTTGAAGAGATGCATTTTGAGTGATTTTTCTACAAATACCATAACTGTGTGTAGACTTGAAATAAGCAAAGGTATCCTTAAGCAACGGAAGAGATCCTTTGATTTAAGGGAGTAGAGCTTTGAAGTTTGGACTAAATGATTTCCAGGGGTCCTTCCTAAACTATTTTTTTTGTATGATTGCAAAGATTCTCCATCTTGTATAATGAATTTCTAATGAAAAAGAACAGTATGACTAAATTCTTATAAATATAAGCCCAAACGATCCTTATATAGTTTGTCTTTATTGTGGAGTACTAGAGTTACTTTTCTAATTATCTACCATTTAAAGAAGCTAATTAAGGAAAACAATAGAAACTAATGGTAGTGTGGAATTTCCTATGCAGGGTATTTTGATGATGTGGTCTGCTAAAAAACCCCACGTATTTGTATAGTTCTCAAACGGATGCAGAACAGAGAACCCATGGTTGATTAACATAAATATATGAGTACTAATCAAAGAGTTTTTGATTCTTTTTCCAATCTACCAGATACATCTTCAGAAATACATTTTCAGAAATGTTTTAATTCAGTTTACAATGATCCTTGGTATGTTCGTTTTATCCCTTTGCTAACAGAATGGATCAAACCATATCAAACTGTAACAGTTAATGGTACTATCACTGGTTTTTTCCTTCACTCACCTTTTACATAACTTCCAATATGTAAAGCTGCTGTAATGTCAGTCAAAACCAAATTAGAGTAGACATACATGATTTAATAATAAAGAGTGCTGTACCTGGTGAGGAGATGTGAACCTTTTTTCATATGTCAGTTGACTTCCTTCTGTGGAGAAGCGGAAACTTTTCCTTCTGATACTGTCTTCTGACTCAGACTTGGGGAACTTATCGATATCTCCTTTGTCCTCTGCTTCAGACATTTCTTTCTGTCTTCTTTTCTTCCTTCTGTTTCTTCTTTCTTTAGCACTCTTTGAGCTCAACTTTGATGCTTCTGAAGAACTTTCCAAGAGTTCTCCTAATCCCCCTACACCACTGAAATCTCTTGATGCAACTGATGCTGCTGCTACTGCTGCTGTTGCCTGTCAGGTTACAAAGCAAGGTATTCTTAGTAGGCCAAAAATGAACGACTTTATAGGCTTTTATCAACTGTTTTTATTTTCACTGTGGTAATACTGCTGGTTGTACACCCTTGAGTATTGTAATATACACAAACAAATTGAAGATAAACTATTGAGTTGTATAGCTCCTCATTGTTTAGCAGCATGAGCTACTTGAAGCATCAACTTCAGCAGAACAATAGCATCACTATTCCTTAAAGACTTGCTGCACAAGACACTGGTCTAAAATTAAGGTAGTCAGAAAAGTATAAACATGGTGCTTTTTCATGTATTTCAGACCTGCTTCCCCATTTTCTCTCAAGAAAAGCCCCACATCATGCTCTAATTTGGCTGATCCCTTCTTAGTCCTTACAGAGAACACTAATCCCTAACATCCACCATATGAGTTAATGTATCATAATCCAACTAGCAGCCTGCAAGTAGTTGAATCCAGCCTTTCCTCACTGTGATAAATGGCAAGAGACTAGGGTTATATAACAAAGATGACTAGTAATTATCTGGCAAAACATACTATATTCAATGCCAAGTATTTCAGGAATGATGAGATGTCTCTCTACAGCAGGAAAGGATAGTTTGAAAGCTCATGGTATGCATTAATGGCTTTCTGCGCCACAATATACAACCCATGTTATACAAGTTGACTTGATACAGACTTTTTCTGCTAAATAGGATATTAAAAGAATTCTGAAGTGTTTATCAATTAAAAAAAGTGATACTCAAAATTTTGTCATACTGGTTTCAGAATATCGTCCTTCAAATGCTCTAACAGAAACAAAGGCAGCAGATGCTGAGTCATCACCCATCTACTTCATATTACTAACACCAAAGGTCAAACAAGTGGAGCAATGCAAAGACCACTGTGATGACTTAGGTTTGTGGATGAATAGGTTCAGTGTCAAGGGAGTGAAGAGATGGGTCCCATACTCATTTCCGTCTCAGCAGCCAATTCAGCAGCTCAGTGATCCGCCTTGTAATTCATACTTTCTGCTAATATTTTCAGGTACAAAAGGGATCTTTACTGTAATACTGCTTTTCTTATAATGAATTGAGTGGTTATTAATTTTAAAAAGTAATGACTTTCCAGGGCCTTTATTCAACCTTCCTTGTAGTCTCTGTTTCATATGGTTCTATTCTTCCTAATCCTGGATCAGCTTCATCTCTGTCCCCACTCTCAAACACACAAACACCAAGATGAGCCCCCTGATATCTTTTGATATATTGTGATTTAGTGCCTTTCACGGATTAAAATATCAGATATTAAAAAAAAAAAAGTACTCTTTGCTGATATTTAACTTTTTTTAAATTTGAATTTTGCAGGATTCTGCTTTTTCTTTTGTGGTTTGGAAGTGATGAGGTTTAACGACTAAAATAGAGATATGCTAATTAGATTTCACGGGTCACGCATAAAACTTTCCTTTCAAGAAAAAGATGGAGAGTTTCACTTTCTATTAGCACTTTATAGAATCATTCTAACTTAGTGAAAGTAGCTGTTAAATACTACCAAAACTATAGTTTCATAGAAGATTCTAATTTGCTACATTTTATAAACATTGTCCTGTTGAAAATTACTATATGCCAGATGAAAAACAATAGAAAATCAGTCCAGAAATTGGACAGACATCTGACTCACAGAGCTGAATTCCTGCATATATTTTACTTTCAGATAAGAAAAGCTCACACAAAAGTATCTATTAAAATGTCTTTTTCTCATAAAACTTTAAATAATTTTATTCTCTGTTCAAAGAAAACAAAGATTACTTTAAAAGAATTCTGAAGTAATGCCTTTGTTATAAATATTGCTAGTCTGTTCTAAGGATATATAAACCCCTGATTGACTTCAGTGTGCTTGAATTAGGGATATGCTTAAATACCTTGCTGGATAGAAACCTAAAAGAACAGTGATTACAATCCTTCTCTTTTTTCTGAATATTGGGGAAGAACTATTAAGTACAGCAAGCCTGGAAATTCTCACTCAGATCATAAACCAGAATTAACATCACTAGACTTTTTTCACACTGTTCATAAGATCTGTAAGATAAAAGCATCATGAACTATGACTACTTAAAGTCAGGCTTCTAGGACACTCATCACAAATATTTTACAGTCTTTTGGTGAACCTAGTAGCATTCTTTTCTGTACCATTAGCTTGCTTTTTTGCTATTTGGTTAGTTCCTGATTTTCATTGGCTATTTCCACTTTTATAACTTGCGTGGTAAACAAGACTTTTTTCTTTCTGTAATTCATTGCACAATTTATACATGTTCTAATTCATAAAAGATTATTATCCTTGCCTTAAGAATATGGCTGTTCAGAAAGTACAATTTCCATCATTACCTGAGCTTCTTCTTGTTGCTTCTTCAGTTGTTCTAGCATCTGTTGAAATTCTGCCTCTTTCTGCTCTGCTTCTTCCATGGTTGCTTGATTCTGTTCTTCGTAGGCCATGGCGACCACAGCCAGGATCAAGTTGATCAGATAGAAAGAGCCCAGAAAAATTACCAGAACAAAAAATATCATGTATGTTTTCCCAGCAGCACGTAGTGTCTAGGGAGTAGAAAGCATCTCTATATATTATTCCACCACTTATCTTTGTTACTGCAACAGCATTATGCTTTCAGCTTATGTACAAATAAGCTTATTTATATAATTTTGTATGTCACCTACAGTTTACTACTTATGTCATACAAATTTCTTACCAGCTGATACA